>NW_026926912.1:0-195000 GCF_032062105.1 Saccostrea cuccullata | reverse complement strand
TTCCTGGTAAGTCTAAACATGTCCAGCAGGCGACAGACGGGGCTTCTGGTGCCATCAGGGATGGTGGAAAAGAATCTGATGACAGGGAACGACATCAATACACGCTAAATATCACGCTCATACCCACTTACTGGCTATAAAGGCCTGAAGTGCGAATTTACCAGCTGAGATAGGGAGGGGGGATGGGCAAACCGCGGCAAAATGACAACATTCCTGTGTGCTTTCGAAACTTTGAAAGGGATATTAATCCCAACTAAATTATTTCTTCTGATATGTTCCAAATCTGATGTCCCAAAAGCTCGTTCCTGCTAATTAGAATGCACGTTTTTCCAGCTTCAATTTAAAGGAAAATGGGGGGGGGGGGGGGGGGTAACAAAAGGTAGAAAAGAGTAGTCCTTTTTAAAATTATTCTTCATAGTGATATGACATTAGTTAATTTTCATTTGGAATCGGTTAAGGCTTCCGATGCGATTTTAATGATTATATATAATCAGATGTGACCGTCATTGTTTTTTACATTTTTACATTTAGCAGACTATTACAGATATATTTAATATATTGTTTTCTTTGTTGTTTTACTTCTATTAGTATTACACTTTCTAAATATGCATCTTTTAATTCTTAATCATGCACTTCGCATTGTGTTAGTTGGCAAGTACAGCATAGTATGACATTTTCTTTGAAGAAGAAATATTAAATTTCAAACCAGAAATCGATAATTCGAGAATGTATTTGGTATTGAACATGAAGTATGTTTCCTTTAATGCTTGCATGATTATGAAAAATTAAAATTGATCACTGGAATACTTAGCATTTTCTGATTATCGCTACCACACTACTTTCTCAGAGTGAGAGAAAAAGGTAATCTTGTCCAGGCAATATCACAAGAATAAACCATTAAACATTCTGTTACACATACTTTTTTGAACAAAACTGTCAACTGCACCTTATGTTTGAAATATTTTTTTTGTTAATTTTTGTCATATAATCTAATATTATTATTTTCATTGTAAACAGAGTCGGGAGCTGTCTTCACGTTCGGGAAGAGTCGATTTGCAGACAACTTACCTAACAAATTCTGGGTGAGAGGGGATAAAGTGAAGTCTGTAGCATGTGGGGACGAACATACAGCACTGATTGCAGGTAAAATAAGTCAAATAATTAGCTCTCCTAGCCCTTGTAATTAATTGCAAATAAATGATTAATATATCAATAAGGAAAAGCATTCATTCTTTCTATAAAAGAAAAATCTACAGTAGGGTTGGACACCGGTACACGGTACCAGTACCGTACCGAATAGTTACTTCAAAAATACTGGTAAAATACCGTTTCATTTAATACCGGTACTGATAACGGTATTTCATAATCTTTAAAACATTGTTATAGATTTAATAAAATTATTTTTTGAAAAAGTTTCCAGACTCGCTAAACTTGATTCTCTGTGCATTGAAAGGGTAGGCTAATTAACAAAATCAGTACTAAGGAAGATACTTCCTTTCTCCAACCGATATTCGAGGAAAACCAACACGTATTAAAAATATATATTTACATTAATCTTGTTTCAGTTTTATTAATAGAAACCGATAAAAATTGTCAAATAAAAAAGGAAATCGTTGCGAATTTGTGATGCCATCTCTCTCCATTTCTCCTGTTTCGTCATTTAGTGATACCAAGCAAAATGGCGACCGGATGAAACGATCAGCTGTAATTTAGCAGAGAATTAGACAACGGTGTTTCTTATATTTTTTTATTTTATTGAGATTCAGATTAATTTGTTTTGTTCATCATTTAATGAAAGGTTGAATTATAGAAATAGAAAATATTTAACACATTTTAGATTATAACATTGAAAGTTTGGTTATAAGCGGTGATAATTGAAAGCATATTTGTCATTAAAATAAACCCGGATTCTCATTCATCAAGGTATAGTACAGTACCGTTAAAAATACCGTATCGTTTCAAAAATACCGGTATGGTATCATACCGTTTCATCCTTAACGGTATCCAACCCTAATCTACAGTTAATTGACCTCTAGATGAAAAATAAGAAGAAATATGCACTGTTGCTAATCTTATAATGCCTGACACTGAGGTGGATGACCTCTGGTTTTTGTTTTTGTTTTTCAGAGAGTGGTCGGGTTTTCACATTTGGGGTCAATGACTGGGGTCAGCTGGGCATTGATTCCGTCAAAGTCTCCACAAAACCAGTCTGTGTGAAAAGTAAGACTATTTACTAGTTTGTCTCAAAGTAACTTAGTCAGGGCTCTTTGAGTTTTGAACACATAAAAGCCTGCTATAGGGCCCAATGTCACCACCATCTCTGGCTGTCATCTGACACATGCTGCAGCATACTTCAAGTCCATTCCTGAGGCCTCTTCTACAGAGCAAATGTTCGCAAGCATTCACCAAAATTCCTTATACCTCCAATACAAGTGTTTGTGAGCACTTGCTCTTTTGAAAAGGCATCTGGTTTCTATTGCATTTCAAAATAATGATATTCACCAGTCCACCATTTTATTTTGTACCCTATTGCTTGTCTGATTTAACATTTATCACAACATTGTTATTGAAAGTTTGCCATGTTACAATTGTAACTGTTGAAGAGAACAGTTTTATAAGTACACCATGTAAAACTACTACAATATGGTATTTTCTGTTTTCAGAACTTAAACCAGAGAAAGCTACCGTGGTGGCCTGTGGGAGAATACACACTCTAGTAGCAACAGGTCTGTTATTGTGAAGCTTAATATGTTGTTTAGATTTGTCTTTGTGTACAGTAATAGAAACATTTAAATAACATGTGGACTTTACGTATCCCTATCTTTCCTCCTGTTAAATGCTTGCAGGACTATATAATCAGTAATTTTAATACTTTATATAATGTTGATGAATGTAAACTGCAGTGAGTCCACATACATTTTATTTATATATTAGAGATCAGAATTTTTTTTATATATAAAGACCTTGTTTATTCCAGAGTCAGGGAGTCTGTATACGTTTGGTGCTAACGGTGATGGACAGCTGGGTGTGGAGGACATTCCTAGCAGTAACTCTCCAATCAAAGTGGACTGCGAGCCGCGACAATACAAGGCGCTAGCTGCAGGGGCAGATCACTCCGTGGCTCTCACAGGTTTGTAGTAAGGGTAGACAACTGCTGTATCCATAGGCTAGAGCAAGTCTTTCACAATATTAGCATTTTTTCTTAGAGGTTATCCTTTATATGTTTCTCAGTATAATGTCATATGGAGTGTTTTCTCTCTATGGTTAGATACAGTCTTTGGTGTACTTTAATGCAGATTTTAGGTAAAGGGATAGAATCTTATAATCACAATGAAATTGATGATTTATTGTAAACAAGGAAATTTTTGCCCTATTTTATTTTGCCCTTTTGCCCTAACCTCAGTCAGGTGAAAATAACCCTGTAGACAGTTTTTGATAGAGCTGTATTTTTGGGGGGTAAGAATTATAATAAGTATGATCATGTTTATTTCAGAGGATGGTGACCTGTATGTCTGGGTGAGCTGTATGTTTGTGAGAGTCAATTATGATGAGTTGATCTTGTTGTATATTTCAGAGGATGGCGACCTGTATGTCTGGGGAGGGGGGTGTGAGGGACAGCTTGGTTTGGGGGACACAGACGACTATTCCAAACCTACGTTACTCAAGACTGACAACAAAGTGATCAGTGTAGCCTGTGGTTACTACCATACTGCCATTGTCACAGGTGAGAAACAATAGAGAAATCTTAAGATTTACTTATCATAATGATAAAACTCTGTCTTCATGAAAAGTGCTGTGAATTCAGTTGATGATAGAAACAGATTCTGAAGTAAGGTTTATTTTGGAATTGTAAAAATGATGTTTTCTTTGTTTTATATGCTGGTGAAAAATTCTTTCATAAATACTGTATACAGGGAAATTTTCGCCCCCGTTTTATTTTCGCCCCTTTCGCCCTACGATCTTTTGGGCGAATTTAAAATGGGGCGAATTCAAAGAATACAGTATAATTTCTTTAACAAAACTATGATTGGGCGAATTTAAAACGGGCAAAATTGTTTGCAAGTGTGAAAGGGCGAAAATAAGACGGGGCGAAAATAACCCTGTATACAGTATTACATTACATTGTAGACAATGGTGAAGTTTTTACCTTTGGTGAGAGTGATGGAGGGAAACTGGGACTAGGGGACGAATCTGAGAAAGCACACACACCTCAGAAAGTGGACATCCCAGAAAAAGCCAAGTCTGTAGCATGTGGAGGGTCACATACAGTAGTACTGACAGGTAATTAGACACCCCAGAAAGGGCCAAGTCTGTGACATGTGGGGGTCATATATAGTAGTTTTGAAAGGTAATTAGACACACGAGGAAAAGGCAAGTCTGTAGCATGTGGAGGGTCACATACAGTAGTATTAACAAGTAATTAGACACCCTAGGAAAGCCAAGTCTGTGGCATGTGGAGGGTCACATACAGTATTATTGACAGGTAATTAGACACCCCAGAAAAAGCCAAATCTGTATCGTTTTATTGAATAGATGTATTAATTATATGTAAAATCTTCTTTGGTAAAATGTTCATAAAACCTTTAATTCTATCAACATATATTAAGATTCTAAATTAATGGGTGAAGACTATCCATGTTATCCATGAAAAATGAACCATCATAAAGTAAAAATAATTTTCATGATCACTGAGCGTTCTATTTAATGTCTGGTATTATCTTTCAGAGTGTGGCAAGGTTTACACCTTTGGAGAAGGCAGTAATGGACAGTTAGGGAACGGGACCAGAATGTTTGTGTCCCCATCACCGATCTGTCTCAATATCAAGTTCAAGGTCATACAGATAGCTGCCGGGGAAAACCACACTGCCTTAATAACAGGTACTACAACAATGATCTGAGTAGATTAGTACTGCTATGAGGCATCAGCTTCGGTTTTAAGTTAGTCAGAGTTAAACTGGATTATTTTGTCTTCTTGCCAGTATGAATGACTGGCTATCTATAAAGGTTTTCAACAACTCAAGAAATAAGAAAAATTGAGAATTTTTTTCATATCTTAGATGGTTATTTTTTATAAAACTTTTAGAAACATGTAGGTTATACATGTATAATTATATTGTTTAATAAAAGATTATAATGAAGATAAAGGTGGAGTTCATAACATGAAATGAATGAACTTGTGCCCATTATCTTTGTTCAATGGTTATAAGATTTGGTTTATTTTCACAGAGAAGGGACAGTTGTACACATTTGGGGATGGTCGCCATGGAAAACTGGGCTTAAGTCAAGACAGCTACTCCAACCAATACTACCCCAGTAAATCTGAGAGATTCAGCAAGTTCATTGTCACTCAGGTATACAACAGATAAAACATTATCATGGGAATCATGATAAATAGCTTAACCTTGATAATTTTAATGGTAGAGATTATTGAACATTTTATTGTATAAGAAATAAAGATTGAGATGAGAGAAGTATTAGAGTTTAGATTTCCAAGTTAATTCATTATATCCCTGGTGTTTAAATTATCTAAACTTACCAATCTGTACCATGCATTTCTGCTTAGTTGTCATGTTGCAATGAGTAAAGTTACAATAGTTAAATATATAATGAATTATTTTTAAAAATGAAGTTTAAATTGGGAGGGAAAACTTTAAGATATTACAAAAGGCTTGCATTCATTGATCTGTTTTTTCCATTCAGAAATAGAGTAAAAATGACAGCCTTTTCTATTTATTGGTGTGTTGTGTTGTGTGGTGTGTTCTATTTAAAGGTGTTGAGGTGTGGTATGTTCTATTTATAGGTGTCCTGTGGAGGATGTCACATGATTGTGTCGGCACACATGCGTCTGCAGAATGGAGACATAAACAGCGAGTCAGAAGAAGAAGAGGATGAGAATGAGAATTTGAACAAAACCACACACACTCCATCAAAAGGATCAGTGACATCCCAGAAAAAGCCAAGTCTGTAGCATGTGGAGGGTCACATACAGTAGTACTGACAGGTAATGATGTCACCAAGAAAATTTTTTAACAGTTTGACATGTGGAGTGTACATATATAATCAATTTTGACTTGTATATACACAAATATGCTGATAAATAATTGAATTGTTCATGTATTTCTTTTAAAATTCAATTTTCCTTGGGTCACATCACAGCCAGCATCACTAACAAGTAATTAGACACCCTACCCCTGGAAAGCCTCTCCCAAAACCAGGTCTGTGGCATGTGGATAAAAAACTGTTACAAGGTCACACAAGTTTGGATTAACAGTATTATTTTATGCCAATTTTCTAAGATTTTAGGTAATTTTCCATATTGAACATTTTTCATGCTGGTACACCCCAGAAAAAGGCAAATCTGTATCGTTTTATTGAATAGATGTATTAATTATATGTAAAATCTTCTTTGGTAAAATGTTCATAAAACCTTTAATTCTATCAACATATATTAAGATTCTAAATTAATGGGTGAAGACTATCCATGTTATCCATGAAAAATGAACCATCATAAAGTAAAAATAATTTTCATGATCACTGAGCGTTCTATTTAATGTCTGGTATTATCTTTCAGAGTGTGGCAAATTTTACACCTTTGGAGAAGGCATTTTAATGGACAGTTAGGTCGGGACAGAATGTTTGTGTCCCCATCACCGATCTGTCTCAAAAAATCAAGTTTATAATGGTCATAAGATAGCTTCACAGTGGAAAACCACATATATTAATAACAGGTACTACAACAATGATCTGAGTAACTGGGGAATAAGGAATGACTGCTATGAGGCATCAGCTTAATTCTTTTAAGTTAGTCAGAGTTAAACTGGATTATTTTGTCTTCTTGCCAGTATGAATGACTGGCTATCTATAAAGGTTTTCAACAACTCAAGAAATAAGCCAAAAATTGAGAATTTTTTTCATATCTTAGATGGTTATTTTTTATAAAACTTTTAGAAACATGTAGGTTATACATGTATAATTATATTGTTTAATAAAAGATTAAATGAAGATAAAGGTGGAGTTCATAACATGAAATGAATGAACTTGTGCCCATTATCTTTGTTCAATGGTTATAAGATTTGGTTTATTTTCACAGAGAAGGGACAGTTGTACACATTTGGGGATGGTCGCCATAAAACTGGGCTTAAGTCAAGACAGCTACTCAAAGACAAATAAAACCCAAGTAAATCTGAGAGATTCAGCAAGTTCATTGTCACTCAGGTATACAACAGATAAAACATTATCATGGGAATCATGATAAATAGCTTAATTCCTTGATAATTTTAATGAAGAGATTATTGAACATTTTATTGTATAAGAAATAAAGATTGAGATGAGAGAAGTATTAGAGTTTAGATTTCCAAGTTAATTCATTATATCCCTGGTGTTTAAATTATCTAAACTTACCAATCTGTACCATGCATTTCTGCTTAGTTGTCATGTTGCAATGAGTAAAGTTACAATAGTTAAATATATAATGAATTATTTTTAAAAATGAAGTTTAAATTGGGAGGGAAAACTTTAAGATATTACAAAAGGCTTGCATTCATTGATCTGTTTTTTCCATTCAGAAATAGAGTAAAAATGACAAGCCTTAGAGTGTTCTATTTATTGGTGTGTTGTGTTGTGTGGTGTGTTCTATTTAAAGGTGTTGTGTATTCTATTTATAGGTGTGGTATGTTCTATTTATAGGTGTCCTGTGGAGGATGTCACATGATTGTGTCGGCACACATGCGTCTGCAGAATGGAGACATAAACAGCGAGTCAGAAGAAGAAGAGGATGAGAATGAGAATTTGAACAAAACCAACCTCAATCACTCCATCAAGGCTGACGGATCAGTGGACCTGGGGGGAAGCTTTGGGGCCCGGGATCGACGACGTCAGGAGTCCATTAAACGGGTAAAACTTCTGTCTCTGTTTTCTTGATAATGGATGTCACCAAAGTTATAAATTTTTTAACAGTTTAAGCTTCTTGGAGTGTACAAATATCAATCAATTTTGACTTGTATATACCAAATATGCTGATATTTAATAATTGAATTGTTCATTTATTTCTTTTAAAATTCAATTTTCCTTGCAGGCACCATCATTAAACCGAACTCTGCCAGCACTCACTAACAACGCAAAAAATGTGGGCCCTCTGAGCGCGACCCACCCCCCAAAGCCATCACCCCTGGCAAAACGACCTCTCCCACAGGCAGCTAAACCAGGTCTGATAACTTACAGGCTTAAATCCTGAAAATTCAGATAAAAAACTGTTACAAGAGTCTCACACAAGTTTGGATTAACAGTTCATTGTTTCATTTTATGCCAATTTTCTAAGATTTTATTAAGAGTGTCCCAGTTAGTTTTCCATATTGAACATTTTTCATGCTGGTACATGTACTTGTTCTTCTTCAGAGGTAAAGAAGGCAGAATCTGAAGAGGAATCAGAAGAAGAATCTGAGGAAAGTGAAGAGGAGGAGGCAGACGCTGCAAAACTAAACCATGAACAGAAGTCAGAGGTAGGTCAGGGTCGAAAGTCAGAGGTAGGTCAGAGGTCAAAAGTAAGGAGTAGGGTTTAAAGGTCGAGGTTGGTCATATACCGAAGGCAGAGATAGGTCAGGTGTCAAAAGTCAGAAGTAGGTCAGGGGTCAAAAGTCAGAGGTTGGTAATGTACAGAAATGAGAAGTAGGTCAGGGCTCAAAAGTCAATCTTGATGTACAAAAAAACAGGAAAGGCATGGTTCAAAGTTTTGCATTGAGAGGAGCGGTCACAAATAAGTCAAATTTTCTCATACAGGAATCAAGATTCTTCTGTTGAATCAGGGATTTTAAATTTTGAACAGAGGTCTGAGTTACAGACAGGTCATCCAATCAATGATTCTCCTTTTAAAAAATCTGGTCTTATAATGGAGTCAGAAATCAGCTTCACAGTGGATAATTAATATATTACTGCAGATCAGGGGGCACTAGACAATTGCAGTAAGGTAACTGGGGAATAAGGAATGACATGGCTCACTGATGATGGAGAATAATTCTGTATGGACAGAATCACGATGTTTAATAATTCAATATTTTAGCTGAAGAGATGTCAGAGAGTGCAACTCCGCTAAGTATGATATTTGCAAAATCTTTTCAAAGATATTTTTCAACATATTTGGATGTACATGTATTAAACTATGAGTGAAACTATGCAAATGTTTTTTCTTTGAAAATTTAGACTGAAAGTGAAAGTAAACCAGTTCCAAAGCCAAGGCCATTACCACGGAAACATGGAGAGGTAAATATAATGGATGATGTTGACCTACAAGAGTCAATTTAGCATGACAAGTTTGGAATGTTTTTGGCTAGTTTTTATAGACAGCATGCATGTTAAATAGAAGTGACTGTCCATAAAATGCTGAAACATGAAAATACCAAAGACAAATAAAAATCAAAGGGAGAAAATATCACAGATAAATGTAAAATTTATGCCCTGAAAAACAAATCAGAAAAAAACATGGTAAAATTTAAAGTAATCACTTAGAGAATAAAGTTTAATTCCCAAGTAAAAACATAAAATAAACTTTGAAGAAGTGATGTTTAACTAATAACTGCTGTCTGGTTCTGAAGGTTTCTAATAGCAGGACAGTTAGACTGTCAATCTTCTGTTACAAGTAGAAACATAGAAGCTAGTAACATTTTATAGGACGACGAAGAGGAGGAAACGAAGTCTGTAGACTCACAAAAAGAAAAGGAGGTCGAAAAATCAGAAACCAAGTCCACTGAAGAGAAGAAAGAGGAAACTGAGGAAGTGAAAAAGGAGTCAGGGGAAAGTGAGGAGGAGAGTGAGGAAGAAGAGAAGAAGCCTGAGATTAGCCAATCAGAAACACCTGCAACTGAAACTAACCAATCAGAATCTTCAAAGCTAGTCGATACCAACCAATCAGCAATAGAGACTAAAGAATCTGTTAGTTCATTGGTAGATTTTCACTCCATTAGTGTGTTTGTGTGGCTCTTATAATTCTGCCTGTTTTCTTCCCGTCACTTGGCCCCTGGAGTTAAATTTTGCATCATTTTCAAATTGATTTGAAGGCATATTTTGGACTTTTTAAGGCCTATGATCATGAAACTTAGTCAGTTGATGCATCTTGGGTCCGTAAACAACAACTTAAAAATAGGTCACTGTGACCTACTTTTTGAACTTTATGACTTAACCTTTTTAAAACATTTAATCCCATTATTTCAGGCACTGAAAGGGTTAGAATCATCAAATCTTGTAAGTTGCTGCATCTTGGGACCTTAAAACATATTTAAGAAAAAGTAGGTCACTGTGACCTACTTTTAGAATTTTGCAGACATATGTTTTCAAATTGTTAAAAAGGCATATTTTGATTACCTTCAGACCTAAAATCATCAAACTTGGTCAGGAGATGCAGTTTAGGACTCTGAAAAATGTCGACCAAAATGTAGGTCACGATGACCTACTTTCGGCATTTTATGGCTATATTTAAGTATCTTAGGTATTTATTGGCTTAGAATCATCAAACTTTGTGAGTTGATGCATCTTGGGTTTTCGGAGAGTGATGACCAAAAATAAGGTCACGGTGACCTACTTTTGACATTTTATGGCTATATTTAAGTATCTCTGGTACTTATTGGCTTAGAATCATCAAACTTTGTGAGTTGATGCATCTTGGGTTTTCGGAGAGAGACGACCAAAAATTAGGTCATGGTTACCTACTTTCGACATTTTATGGCTATATTTAAGTATCTCCGGTACTTATTGGCTTAGAATCATCAAACTTTGTGAGTTGATGTATCTTGGGTTTTCCGAGAGTGACGACCAAAAATTAGGTCATGGTTACCTACTTTCGACATTTTATGGCTATATTTAAGTATCTCCGGTACTTATTGGCTTAGACTCATCAAACTTTGTCAGTTGATGCATCTTGGGTTTTCGGAGAGTGATGACCAAAAATTAGGTCACGGTGACCTACTTTCGATATTTTATGGCTATATTTAAGTATCTCCGGTACTTATTGGCTAAGAATCATCAAACTCTGTCAGTTGATGCATCTTGGGTTTTTGGAGAATGTCGACCAAAAAGTAGGTCAAGATGACCTACTTTTGAATATCTCAGGTATTTATTGGCTTAGAATCATCAAACTTAGTCAGCAGATGCATCTTTGGACTCTGAAAAATGTCGACTAAATTTGTAGGTCATGGTGACTTACTTTCGACATTTTTTGGCTATATTTAAGTATCTCTGGTACTTACTGGCTTAGAATCATCAAACTTTGTCAGTTGATGCATCTTGGGTTTTCAGAGAATGTCAACCAAAAAGTAGGTCACGGTGACCTACTTTCGACATTTTATGGCTATATTTAAGTATCTTAGGTATTTATTGGCTTAGAATAATCAAACTGTGTCAGTTGATACATTTTGGGTTTTCCAAGAATGTAGACCAAGAAGTAGTCCTAATTGGCTAAGAATCATCAAACTTTGTCAGGTGATGCAACTTTGGTCTTAGGATACTTAGGGTTAGAGGCTTCAAATACAAGTGATAGGTTGTACAATTTATCAGAAGAGCGATTCAAGGCCCTTGGGCCTCTTGTTTTTTATCTTCATCCAAAATCAACATCATTTGACACTACTTAATATTTTAATTAGCTAAATCAAATTATTCCAAGAAACATTTAAACATAATGAGCATTGATGGAACTCATTGAAGGAGATCTAAAATAAAATTGATTTGATTAGAATTGATTAACTGAGTGTACTGATATTAATCTTGCTTTGTGTTGTATAATTATTTTAATTATCCATTTTGATTGTTTAGAATAGATGTAGTTTAGGTGATTAGATAAGTTCCTGAAAATTTCATTGTTCATGGAATATTTTGTGAATAACCAAAAAATATTTTATAACACATTTTACATGTAGGAATGATTTTGAAGTAAAATATTTATCAACACATAGAAATTTTTTAGGGGGAGTTTACAAATGAATCGAATTAATGTATTGCTGTATACAATTATACATATATTAAAAATAATTTTAATATTCATTTATTTATTCATATTATAACAATTAATCAAAATATTTATTGAAATGTATGTTTTATTTGACTTCACAGAAAAAAGAGGAAGAAGAAAGCGAGGAGGAGGAGGAGGAAGAACCTGTCAAAGAAACCACAAAGACTGCCTCCAGGGTAAGTCAGCCAATCAAAAGTCTGAATATTCCAAATCATCCAATCAAAAGTCTGAATATTCCAAATCAGCCAATCAAAAGTCTGAATATTCCAAATCATCCAATCAAAAGTCTGAATATTCCAAATCATCCAATCAAAAGTCTGAATATTCCAAATCATCCAATCAAAAGTCTGAATATTCCAAATCATCCAATCCAAAGTCTGAATGTTCCAAAATCAGCCAATCAAAAGTCTGAATATTCCATATCAGCCAATCAAAAGTCTGAATATTCCAAACCAGCCAATCAAAAGTCTGAATATTCCATATCAGCCAATCAAAAGTCTGAATATTCCAAATCAGCCAATCCAAAGTCTGAATATTCCAAATCATCCAATCCAAAGTCTGAATGTTCCAAATCAGCCAATCAAAAGTCTGAATATTCCATATCAGCCAATCAAAAGTCTGAATATTCCAAATCAGCCAATCCAAAGTCTGAATATTCAAAATAAGCCAATCAAAAGTCTGGGAAAAAATCAAGTCAGCCAATAAGAGAGCTGAATGTCCCAATTCAGTCAATCAAAAGTCTGGATAGAAAACCAAATCAGCCAATCAAAATTCTTAATTTCCTTATTCAGGCAATCAGAAATCTAATAACATGTCAGGCAATCAATTAAGACAGCCAGTCAGAATTTTGAGAGTCTCAAAGCCAATCAAGTTTCTGTAAGAAAAATGCAATTGGCAAATCAGAATTCTAAGGGCTTCAAGTCAGCCAGTCAGAAATGTGAATACCTTAAGTTACACAAACGTTAGTCTGAGTATAACAATTGAAAAGTGGAAAACAGTAGTCAAATATTAGAAGTCTTAAATTCTTTTAAAACAAAATAAATGATAAATCTAAAAGCTGGTGTTCAATCATTTACAGATAATAGCCTGCTTGATAAAGATTTTTTTCTGTCAGGTGCAAGTATTTAAGCAATGTAACCCCTCCAAGTTAAAATCTTCCATTTGAACAAAGATTCAGGACTGAAACTTTTGCAAAAAGCAAACAGATAAGAGAAAATGTGTAATTGCTTCCCCACTTTTAACCAAAGCTGAATTATCTTCATGCTATTCTATTTTATACATGCAATGCTAGTCATACATGTTATTTCAATCCTTAAATAAGCAAAGAAATCCCTAGTTATTGTCTTTTTTTTTAAATAGGCTATGCCTGAGCTTCCCGTTCCAAAACCCCGAGCAACCAAGACAACGGAGAGTGAAGAGGAGGAAGAAGAGGAGGAAGAGAAAGGAAAGAAGAAGGAAAAGGACAAGAAGAAAGACAAGAAAAAAGGTAACACTGCTGTAAACCAACTATTATTTGTGTGCCAGAAATTTTTACGAGTCTGGCGACTGACTTTAAGTTGCGACTATTAATCGCCTCAATCATTTATTATGCTTTGTTTTTGTAGCATTTTTTTCTTTATTCATGAAAATTAATTGTCGCAGATTGATTTCAAACTGACAAATAGTGAATAAAAAATGATGCGTATTATAGTTGGTCTACTGTATATAACAGTATTCAACACACTGAATACAAGGCTTCTCATTCAACAGGATCAGGTCTATTAACAGCAATAATAGCTCTGTGTTTGACATAACAAGGGAAAATGTGAATTAAATTTCATGAACATGTACCTTTGGAGAGAAATAAAGAATATTATTGTAAATTTTTTGAATAGGCAAGAAAGATTTAAAAGTTTTTGGTAAGGTGTCCACAGGACTGTCTGATGATGAGGAGGAGGAGGAAGAAGACAAGGAAGAAGATGAAAAAGAAGAGGAACCTGAAGAAGAAGAAGAGGAAGTAGAGGAAGAGAAGGGAGACAAGAAAAAAGACAAAAAGAAAGACAAGAAAAAGGATAAAAAGGTAAGTAGTGAGGACACATGTAGAAAAGGGAGAGGGTCACAGTCTGGTAGATGTGATAGTGAGGACAAGACAAAGATTTGGATGATATCATAACATTGTTATCAGGAAATGTATAATGGCAAGACAACACAATGCACAGTTACATTTTTATAGGTACCATGCATTTATCTTTATTTTTCGCTGTTCATTTGTGTTTGTGTAGGACAAGAAAAAAGACAAGAAAGATAAGGATAAGAAGAAAGGGAAGAAGAAGAAAGGAGAGGAAGATCAGGAGGAAGAAGAGGAGGAAAAAGAAGAAGATGAAGAAGAGGAGGAGGATCCTAAAGGGAAGAAGAAAGACAAAAAGAAAGGTAAAGGTTACAGTTAATAAGACGAGGAGGATTCTAAAGGGAAGAAAAAAGACAAAAAGAAAGGTAAAGGTTACAGTTAATAAGACGAGGAGGATTCTAAAGGGAAGAAAAAAGACAAAAAGAAAGGTAAAGGTTACAGTTAATCACAGGAGGAGGATTCTAATTACAGCTGTTAATCAGAGGCTGCATCATCAGAGTCAATGTTACCGAGGGCTTGCTGAAATTTGTTTTCCTCTTACAAAATCATTAGGGAATGTTTGTTCTGTTGAAGATGACTTGACTTTATCTTGGATTTGTAAGAATTGATTACCACCAGATGCAAGTAATAACTTGTTGGAGGCTCATTGAATAAGCAACAGTTTTATTTGAAAGTTGGAGAGGGCTCGATTAAGACAGCCCTGCTGCCAAATCCCAATCAGAGTGTTTGGATGAAATATATTAGTCAGGGAATTTAAATTACATGTTATGAATACATTTGATTGTGAAATAAAAAAAAGATATCCCAATGTCTTTCTCTGAATATTACTGTGGGTTAGTGCAGTCAAATTTAAATTTGCCCATTTGTGGGTAGGGTGAAAGGGGAGAAAATCAAATAGGGGGACCAAAATTTCCCTGTTTACAGAATATGAAGTTTGTAAGCACTGTTAATATTTTACAGACAAGAAGGACAAAGATAAAAAGAAAGATAAAAAGAAGGATAAAAAAGACAAGAAGAAGAAAAAGAAAGGTGAAGAAGAGGAGGAGGATGATGAGAAGGAAGGAGACAAAGAAGAAATAAAGGAGGAGGAAGGGAGGAAGAGTGGAGAGGAAGAAGAGGTAACAGTAAATACTGACAGTGTGGTTATGGGGTCATGTGGTTACTTTATTCCAGTTCCCTTCCTAAGGCCAGTCTAAGGGGATTCATGTCTCTATCATTGTTACTGAAAACACAATCGCTGAAAAAGATGTAATTGCTAATGTTGACATTGTGATTAATAAACCATGATGGTCACTGTGTGATTATTTTAAATGACAATCCAGTATTCTTGTCTATTCTACCCAATGGGCAATTAATTCGAGAACAACTAAATGAAAAGAGTTACCAATATTTAGTTTTTAAAAATGTTCATAATAATAAATGTAAATTTTTTCTTTTACAGAAAGAGGACGAGGAGAAAGATGGAGAGAAAGAAGAAAAGAATGAAGAAGAAAAGAAAGAGAAAGAAGCAGCCAATAAACCCCCGGAAAAGAAGGTACAGAGACTGGGGCTCTACTGATATTAAATGGAGGGGTTTTGCCAGGAACACTGGTTGTAAAGATATAGTAAAAATAAATTTCACAAACAACATTTAAATAGGCTAGTTTTTCCACTACAAATGTTAAATTGTTTTGTCTTTTTTGCAGTCAAGAACTTGTACGATATTATGACGAAAAAGTGTGCAGCCTTTTAGGAAAGCTTTGTTAAGGAGGAAAGCTGTCTAAACCTGCAAGTAGCTGAACAAGAGCGGAGAAACAGATGATAGAAAACTGGAAGGGATGTAAATGACATTACGTAGAACGAAACTAGAGGGGTAATAGACAACAAAACTTAGCTCTTCTGGAGTTGTGATATTTATATTATTTACATGTTTATATGGACTTATTTATTAGCTTTTATTTTACTTAAAATGTTAGTTCTAAATCTATGAAGTCCAGCCCTGTGTTACTTATCTGAGATGCATCAATATTCCTTAGGAATGAAAAAATTTTAATCATGTAGTTTCATAGGTAGAATGAATTACATGTATAGCTATTCTTAATACATCAATTAGGGAAATGTGATCTGAAATTATTGCACTTAATTATTGTGGTGATTCTGTTTGAAATTAATGATAATTATGATAAAATTAATTTCAACATTGACTGTATACTGTAAAATCACATATTTTTGTGATGGACATGAATTCGTGGGTTCTTTTCATACATCGAAAACAAAGGAATTAACCCTCCACAAAAAAATTTGTAATTTCACAGTACTGTAGTTACAATATGTGTATATAATCAATATAGGACCCAATGACTGGAAAGTTATTTTTAGCTATAGTTTATTTCATGGTTTACAGAGTTTATATTTGGAATCTCTTGTGAAGTGCCATGTGGCATTCACTTTAGTCTGTCCAATAATTTCTGACTTTAAAGTTAATCCCCCATAATATTTGTATTTTATTTATTATATTGTGCTGTATAAAACAATTTTTAGTGAAAAATTAGGCTCTAAAAATTTTGTAGAATTCTTAATTTTACGATAGATCTATAATCTATCATTTTGGAGTTTTTGTTTTTTGTCCTTCTTGCATACCAGTTGCCCTCCAATATTAGGTTCATGACACCATTCTCGCAACTGTTGATAACTTGGAACATAATGTGTTTTATTTGATGATCTTTTGTATTTCAACCAATGAAATCAGGGATTACATAGGGTGTATTAGTTCTTATTAATCAGGTTTGATGAAATGCCAGCACAAAATTATTTTCTTGAAGGAATTATTATTTTTTAAATAATATTTGGAATTTTCAATTTTTGAAATAGGAATTATGCTGGGATCAGCGCTGACATTAACTTGCCTATAAGCATGACAAGGGTTAAATAGTACATAATTTAAATGACCTTTTTAAACGTGTGTAAAAAAGATACAATATTATATAATTGGTTGTATAATGAAGAAAAGGTTGATTACTTGAGTGCTCTGATTTTGGTGCCTCAATGACAATTTTATGTTATAGATTTACTTATTATTGCCTTGAATCAGCAGCTAGTTGTATTACAAATGACTTCTCACATTTAAAACTGATTTAGTTTAAATTAGTTTTACATTTGTCATGTACAAATTACTGTTTGAATTACACATGCCTGCAAGTTGGATTTTCAATGATGGAGGGAAAAAAAGAAATGATGATATTAATTCTGCCTGACTTTTCATGGATTTTAATGCTTGGTGTACATATTTGTTGATGCATGTATTCATAACATCAAAAACATTTTTGTCAAAGCAAGTGCCCTTACCATCAAGAAAAAAAAACTTTTTTATTTTGTTTATAATAGATTTTGTTAAACATAAAAATGACTTGCAATTAATTAAAAAAAAAATAACCATAATACATGTATATTTCTTTTACTCTTTTTTTATTATACTTGGTTAATGAAAAAATGATGAACAATAGCATTTGTTTTCTTTCCATAATGCTCTGGAGCCTTGAAAGGTTGGGACAGGGGGAGGGGGTGGGAAAAGTGGTGGGGTGGGGAGTTGAGGGAGGAGAAATCAAATACAAAAGCTAATGTGGATTGCCTGTGTTTGGGTACATCTGAGTACATGTGTGATGTACATTGTACCTATGTCTAATAAAGATATTGTGATGTAGGATGTGTAGTGTAGTATAACAATAAATGTGATACTGGAAAATGAAAGCTAGAGTATGAAATAATGATATTTGATTGTAATTAAAATTCAGATAGAAAGATATTAGTTTAAAAGAAATATTCATGTGTTGGTGAGAGAGAGAGAGAGAGAGGGGGGGGGGAGGAAAGAAAGAGGACACAATTGGCATCATTTCAGCTGATAGAAGATGTAAGTTTTATTACCAATATTCATAAGAAATAAATGATATATTCAGATTTAAACAGTTTTTATTAATTTTTTTTATGATAGCTGATGTAAAGTTAAGATTATGTATGATTATGTGACACTGTTGCAGATTTCATTAATATCTATTAAATTGTTTTATACTATAAATAGTTTGTCGTAGTTTGACTTTGAGGGAGATGTCAAGGAAGGCATAAAACCAATAAAAGCATGGAGTGACCAACTGTAGACAATGGACTAGTAGCTAATTTTGGGAAGTACGTGTGTACTGATGGCCAACTATAGGCACTCCATGGTTTAGTCACTCTGGTTAAGATCATAATGGGCACTGGTTGCCAACTGTAGACACTTGACTAGTGGCTTATTGAATGAAGAGTACTGGTGGTCAAGACAACTGTAGACACTTGACTAGTGGCTTATTGAATGACGAGTACTGGTGGTCAAGACAACTGTAGACACTTGACTAGTGGCTTATTGAATGACGAGTACTGGTGGTCAAGACAACTGTAGACTCTTGACTAGTGGCTTATTGAATGACGAGTACTGGTGGTCAAGACAACTGTAGACACTTGACTAGTGGCTTATTGAATGACGAGTACTGGTGGTCAAGACAACTGTAGACACTTGACTAGTGGCTTATTGAATGACGAGTACTGGTGGTCAAGACAACTGTAGACACTTGACTAGTGGCTTATTGAATGACGAGTACTGGTGGTCAAGACAACTGTAGAAACTTGACTAGTGGCTTATTGAATGATGGGTACTTGTGGTCAAGACAACTGTAGATCGACACTTGACTAGTGGCTTATTGAATGACGAGTACTGGTGGTCAAGACAACTGTAGACTTTTGACTAGTGGCTTATTGAATGACGAGTACTGGTGGTCAAGACAACTGTAGAAACTTGACTAGTGGCTTATTGAATGATGGGTACTTGTGGTCAAGACAACTGTAGATCGACACTTGACTAGTGGCTAATTCTGTAATGATTTCTGGGGACCAACTGTAGGCAATGGACTTGAAGCTTATTTTGATGTTTGTAATATTTGGGCATAAAATCCGGTCTATAAATGATAAATAATCCTGTCCAGCTGTAGACATTGGACATTGTATGTGATGGATAATATTTAACAGCCGTAGACAGTGGACTTTTATGTTGTCCTTGAATCTTTGCTGTATCCAAACATAGATAAGATCACCTTGTTGTATGCTCTAGTGTAAAGCTTAACATCGTTATCTCCCAGTGCATCAGCTTGCTGAGTCTTCAAAACATTTCTGTCCACCTAATGACTGATAAGCGGCTGGAATCTTGGAGTCGACTGACATAATTGTCAAAGATTTTTACCTTCACCTGTATTAGATGGACGAAATACTAAATATGCGACCAAGCATATTGTTCGGCTTTGTAGGGGCACGCATTCCACCCACTTGTTGAATTGATCAACCATCACAAGTATATTGGTGTTTCGAGATGTTGATTCGGGAAATGGAAAAGTCTAGATGCAAGCTTTACATCGCGTTACATGTACACGTACTTGATAATACGTTGTCGATATCTAAAATATCGAGGTGAAGGTCTCAGCAAGTATAAGAACCTTTTTCTCATGTGTAAGATTTTATATCTTGTGAAAGCATTAATTTTTCGTGGGGTTTAATTTTCGTTGTTTTTATGTATGAAGAGACACGGGGCCTCGGTTTATACGGTCTCATCCGAAGGATCGCCCCATTTAGTCGCCTTTTACGACAAGCAAGGGGGTACTGAGGACCTATTCTAACCCGGATCCCCACGGGACATATATCATGTTGAATGGTCGTGTATAAAATTGAAATATCTTAAGTTTATTCAATCTGTACTCGTAAAAATGGACAAGAAAGACACAATCACCTCTGTCTCCGTCTCTAAAAATCCTTTTCAATCTAATCAAAGTTCATCTGTGAATGCAAATCCTTCTGCGACCGAAAACATTGGGGAACCAGGTATTGACAAGCAACGCCCCTTTTTAAAAAAAACTTTCAGTCTCCCAGAATTAATATTCAAATCGATAAAAAGATGTATTTCATAGATCTTCAAGAAATTCCTTTTAAACTATATGGTTCCAACATTGAAAGACTTGTATAAGGTTTTAATTATTTCCGTGAATGTTTTGGTATTTTTCCGAGAATATAAAACAAATGCTTTATTTGCAAATAACATGCTTTAGGGTATAACATTTGCTATTAATGATTGCATAATATAAATGTTCCTTGTGCTGAATTTTTTATTTATAGAATTAAATTGTCCGTCCAGCCTTTATTTACATAATTTTCAGATATTCTTTTATTTATGAATAGGAAAGTTTCATCAAGAAGGATGTTGTTTGCTTGCAAATATAACATTATACTAATTTTTCTTTAAAAACCAGAAACAAATAAAGTAAATGATTAATAATTAAGAGCTGATAGTTTCCTTTTATTGCTGGAACCACGACGCAACATGGATGTCTTAAAGGTCTACGAAATAACATTTTGGTTTGGCACTTCTTTTAACTGTTATTTTTTTAGGATAATCAGAAAGACGCGATCTTTGGATATTTATATTATAAATTATGGAGAGTTTTTATCTGCAGAATTTACTGGGTTTTACTAAACTCAAAAGAGAAATTGTCCTTGAAGATTTGTCAAAACCCACGTATTTAATCTTTATGCATTTAAAGTTTTTTTTTTTGTTATCTGTAGATACATTTTAATTAGTCGGAAATTACCTAAACAATCTATTGAATGCAGACGTATTTTTGAGTTTGTATTTTTAGCTTCCTTGATTTATGACTTTAGTTAGAATTCTCAGAAACAAACATCACTAATGTATGATGGAAACGTACCAATGCAATTAATTATAAAAACGTTTCACAGGTAATTTTGGATTATAATAAACAGCATTTACTGACACACTCTGGATATTTCATGCAGCTGCACGTAATGCATATCGTGTATGGTTGTTTTTCGTCTTTGCTTTAGCATCTATGTTTTATATTTCATGCTGCTCAGATCAAGGATTTTACAAGGGTAAGTATATATAATTATTTATTATTTAATAGGGATTCATTGATAATTGCTATAAACATTTGTAGGATTTTGTTTCATTTGATAAGGATTAGGATTAATGCTTTTGCAAGAATTCATTGGTAATGCAGCATTCTGATTTGTACTATTTCAATGGACTTGTACGTGTCCTATCGTGCGTGTATCCTATCTTATCGTGCTCTCAAATCCAAAATTCTCAGACCCAGAAGCCGCCATAAAAAGTTGAGAAAAATAAAAATTCCTTAAACTCTTTTATTCTCAAATTCTCAGCTGAGTAAATCTCAAGAGTTGAGTTGAGAATTTCTGTTGAGAATTCTCAAAGTTTTATGACGGCGGACCCTGGTCTTTTTTTAATTTATCGAATTGCATTTTATTTTTATTTGATATGATTTATTTCGATAATATTTAAATATTATTAAATACGATTTTCTTCAATTGATCAGAGTTTCTAGAGGAAGATTTCCGGTAAGCCACGGTGTATAGAAGTATTTTCCCTTTTAAAAAATGATATTAATAATTAATAAGTAAAACTTTATCAATTAATCTTTAATAATATTTTTACTTAAATGGGAAATATCGCTGCATTTCATTTCCGGAAATATGCATAGCATTTCCGACATTTCTTTATTTCATTTCCGACATTTTTTGTTTTCATTTCCGACATAATTTTTTTTTTTCATTTCCGGAATTTACCTGTGCGGCAATTCAATGTTTACTAAGTAAAAGAAAATAGAATTTTAAAAGTATTTATACCAAAATATTAATAAAAATAATTATATGAAAAACATCTATACATATGTACATACATGTAGTACCAAGTCTAGGTAAAACAGTTCAGTGAGCATTAAACTTTTTTTCATCACATGTGTAAATTAAATGTCAGTGACAGCACCATACCAAGTCAATGATAGATTTACAAAATTGTATTTCAGTGATTTATTTATGATTTATTCCTTCGAATTTTTCATAATTAAAGTTATCAAATCTGTTACTATAGGTACTACATATGTATTTAAAAAATGTCGGAAATGAAAACAAAAAAATGTCGGAAATGAAAACTAAAAAATGTCGGAAATGAAAAGTTGATAATTGCCCAAAATTCCGGAAATGAAATGCAGCCGGGAAATATCACGGGTAACAAGCTTAATACAAACTATACACAGGTGACCACTCAGGTGTGAAAATCCCAATTTTGGCTAGATGGGAAAAAGAAATTAAAAATTTTGGCTAAGTGGGGATAAACTAAATAGCAGGCTTGTTACCCGTGATACCTTTCATATAAATAAATACTATCATAAAAAATTAATTAATAACGTTCTACTTATTAATTATTTATATCAATTAATCTTTAAAAAAAAAATAATAATACTTATATTTCAAAGCACAAGTTATGGTAAAATTACGAAAAGAGAAAAGAAAATGTTAAATATGTTTTATTTAAATTTAAAAAATATTAAATATAATTAAATTCGTTTATCAAGAGAGATAAAAAAAAATTGGGATTATGACTTTTTAATAACTAGAACAATAAATATATTGTGTAGAAATATTACTACTAATTACTGTAAACCGACTTTTTTCGCGTGCGAGAAATGATCGCGAGAGCCTCATGATCGCGAATATTTCTCGCCGCGAACTGGTACTTATAGTCTCTATGTGAAGATTATAAAAGCATAATCACGAAAATTAATCGTCGCGAAGTAGTTTACACCTGGTAAATCGCAAAATAAAGTCGTCGCGAATACAAGTTGGTTTACAGTATTAGAACTTATGTACATACATGATCAAAATTGAGAAAAGTGCTTTTATGCACAAGTGTTTATAATTAATTTCTTATAGGCATGAGTACAATACATATGCACTTGATTTGGAATAAAATTTTAACCAATAGTATGTTATTATTATAGTATTGTTACAATTTTTTTAAACAAGTGTCTGTGGTACAATGCCATATAGAAGTAGAGTCTTAAGAAAATAAAATGTCCTTGGAAAAACCCGTCGTCAATTCAGTGTATAAATAATGGACTAACAATTGGTATGAAAAACGTCAGTCAGCATTTGACTCAATGATAAATTGTATTTGCTGACAAGGTCATGGTATCGACCATAGAACTTACGAAATGATGACTTTAAACGAGACTGCTGATATTCTTGTTTCGTCAACTTGCTTGTCAATAATTTACCTCGCCCCAGAAACTGTTCATACGTAGAGCACGCTCTTGCGTATCGAATCAGCTGAGATATATATAAACTCCGTATGCAGGTGATGAAGGTATATTGCTGCAAAGTCATAACGTTTATCATATAGCTTGGTTGTTAGACCACATCCAGTGTCCTCCTCAAGCAAAATATCCAAGTACGAAACAGAATTTTGACTACCTGGTTCTATTGAAACGCATGTACTTATGTTCATTTAAGATTTTATTCTAAATGAATTAGATAATTGTATAATTTATGGATTTAAAAATTAATTTATTTACTTGAAAAGGAAATACAATTTATTTACTTTTGGAGACCAGGTATTCCAACAATCTATTGGAATTCCCATTGGCACAAATTGCGCTCCGTTATTAGCAGACTTTTTTTTATATTCTTATAAAGCAGAATTTATGCAAAATCTTATGCGTGAAAAGAAGAAAACACTTGCTGTGGCCTTCAACTCGACATTTAGATATATCGACGAAGTATTGTCAATTAATAATGGTAATTTCCATTCCTACGTCGATTTCGCATAAATCCTGTTTCATAAGAATGTAAAAATAAGTCTGCTAATAACAGAGCGCAATTTGTACCCATGGGAATTCCAATAAATTGTCGGAATACCTGGTCTTCAAAATCCTCATAGATATTGTCAATCAGAAACTCAAAACAGCCTTTTAAACATGTATACCCCCATTCTTGGAATATCATTCTTTTTTCCAATCATTTCTTGCAAAAATTATGAAAATAAAATTTAAAAAGATGATCATGATGATATCGGCTTAAAATCAATAAGAATAGATCTCAAATTTGTTTGTCTAAAAAAGTTGGAAAAGCTTTAGGTCCATAGGTCCATAAAGGCAATCAATAATTTTGTTTCTGTATATGTACCAAATAACTTACAGACCCTATGTACTGGGCGCAACGGCTTAATTTCCATAAGTAATTTATATCGAATACTTTGTATGCACAATGACACTGTAATAAACAAATATATACCTGCTATAATATTTTCAATCTTCAAAAAAGATTTTATTTCAATTGACAATGATATTCAGAATTCCATATTGGTGTGTAAAATTAAAACCGGATCTGTAAAACTATGGACCTTCCTAAGATTAAAAAATAAAGAAAATATTTTCTTTTAAAAAAATATGTCCCCATACAGTTGTTCCTCTTTTTTTTATGTTTTGTTTTGTTTTATTTTGTTGTTTTTTACGTTTCTTCAAACTGAAACTTAACAGAATGATTTCTTTTTATAAAAAAAAAATTCTCACTACCATTTCATTCAGTCATATTGCTCTAAATTTTCATTAGATGAATTTGAAATAGGAGTTAAGAGGTAAAATAAATCTCTTCCAACATATCTTAATCTTAATCTTTGCGAGGATTGAATTTGTTTTTTTTATTGTGAAAGGACAAATACAAAACAACGTTCAAATGGCCATGTATAACGGAATTTTAAAGAAAACTTCTCTTTTTCTAGAAAACTTTAGAATGATGAATCTGGAAAACGTAGCGGCGCTCGTTCTGTTCTTCGTGGAGTGCTATCATGTCTGTGGTCATCTGAGCATCGCTTTCAGGATCCGAATGCTCCCTCGGAAGGACCTGTACCGGATCCGTTTCTACATTCTCCTGGATCCGGTGTCGGGAATTTTGACTACCTTTGTGTTCCTTCAGAGGATTCAATGGTTGTCAGTGCTCCATTTTCTGCAACAATTGTATTACTTCCTTTTCTGGGAAAAGACAAGACACGCCAAAAAAGTAAGACTCTTTCTTATGCTGAATTGGGAAATTATACTATTATATGGTCTAGTTAAATGAATGTCACGTTTAATAAAGCCACAAGAAGTTGCATTTGGACTTTAAAAATCCGAAGTGCAGTTTATAAATTCTACATAATGTTTTATTTTTTTCTAATTAACGCAAGAAGTTAATACTCTATCACAATAAAAACAAACATTAAACAAGAAATTACCTAGTCTTTAAATCAGTTGATCAATCGTTGCTTTATTTCAGATCTTAAGTTGGAGCTCTCTAGACTGGACTGCCAGTAAATTGAAGGAGGAGTGGCATTTTGAATCCATTCTGGGGTTATCTTTCGACACAGGTGTTCATGTCACCATGGCTTTCTTTCTCAGCCAATACTTGTCGACGGTACAAATCTTCGTTTGTCTGTTTTTGGTACAGTGCCTCGCATTGGTTGTTCTTTGTGGACCTTGGTACGCCTGGAGTTCCCCTTCGGCCATCCCAAAGTGGGTCCAAAAGAGGATTCGTCCATTGAGCAAGGAAGAATGGAAAACGTCTTAACCAGTCATTCCTTAGTTCTGGATTGAATTGCCCTCACTCTTGGTGTAATTTTGTTAATCATTCTCAGTATTGTGATCTTTAGTTATTTATTTTCTGTAAGGTTAAATATCCCTCCACTTCATATTTCACCATTTCCCCCTTATATTCCCAACCTTGATTTTCATTAACAATGACATTAGATTCATATGGAAAGTAGTTTAATATATCAAGCTTTTCTTACCTTTTCAAAAAGTAATATTTCGTCTGAACATGATATGAAGAAAATTGGGTAATGGTTATTTGAAAGATCAACATTGTTTTATCTCGCAATAAAAATAAATCTGAGATACATGTGTATATAAAATTAATACTTGTAGTATTTACTTTCAAACGTAATGTAATTCATATTAGAAAATATAATAAAGCGTTGCTTTTTAAATCAGAAAATTACATATCGTGTTTGTGCAAAATCTGTTCTGGTGAAAAGAAAATTAAGTACTAATTGATTATAAAATTCCTTCATTTGAAATCTGCAACAATTTAAAGACATATGTTAAGAGAATATCTCAATTTTCCTAGGAACTGATTATAATTTTTGTAAGGTAAACTATTTTAGTAATTGATAAAAATATCAGCAAAATTTAAAGAAATCAATATTTGTATGATAGAATTGATTTGAATTAGTTAACTTTAAAATAAATTCTGGAAAGACATTTAATTACCTTGCATGGAATAATTTCATCAGAAAGTCTAGGGAAATCCGCTGACGCTTTCGATCCCTGAGTTCTGGTTCCTCGGTTCACGAAAGTGCCTTCTCCTCGATCTCTTCCTCTCTGGAAAGGAAAGTCACTTCTGGATTTTGTGAAGGCTAAGCCTCTGTTTGCTTGTTTTCATGTTGTTAAATGTCTCGATCAAAAGTCTTTCACTCATAAGGAGAAACCAGGTAAAATGACGCCAGCACTTGCCAGTGGAAAGCTGAAAATTTTGTCCTATACTCGGCACTCAGGGTCTTTTAGCAGGTAGGGATCTCTTTCGTGCCAGTTCCTACTGCGACACAGGAGCTTGGTTTATACGGTCTCATCCGAAGGACCAGTCTCCACATCCAACAGTGTGATTTGAACCTGCGCCGTAAGGATCAACTCATTTCTTAGACGCTCCACCAGTTGGGCGAGGGCTCAGCTTCTGTGACACGTCTAAATATGATAAGTCCTGGGTCACTATAACCCTAACTCTTCCTCACAACCATCTGACATTTTTGTAGGATGGTTTC
This sequence comes from Saccostrea cuccullata, assembly GCF_032062105.1. Taxonomy (NCBI): domain Eukaryota; kingdom Metazoa; phylum Mollusca; class Bivalvia; order Ostreida; family Ostreidae; genus Saccostrea; species Saccostrea cuccullata. The sequence goes on along the minus strand of NW_026926912.1, from coordinate 168,183 downwards.
TAGGCGTTAAGAACCCTCCCATGTTTCCCTTTCAAGTGTGGCCTTATATTTTAACTCCGGTGGCACTCTTCTAAGCATCTTGTAAAATGGACAGAGGAACTTCTTTAACTGTAGACCATGTTTACTCTTTCCAGTTCGGCCTTTGGTCAGGTTTAATTGACGTCAAACCTTATACTATAATGCATCACAGGACAGCTAGGTCATGGCTCTTATATTAGGGGTCAACGAATCTTTGACATCATATGGTTGGTGCCAATCATATTACGATTGTATTACGCTTCCCGTACGATTTTGGCGATGATGTAAATATATCTTGCAATCGCAGATTTTTGAAGTATGATTTTAGCGATGATACATATCTTGCGACCGCAGTTTTTTTTGCGGCCTTTACCAAACGGTTTAAGGGCATTTTCAATTGAAACTGTAACAAGATGTGAAAGTTCTCAATTGCAAATGATCATCAAGTGTAGTGTCACCCTTTAAATGCAGTTTACAGATGATGATTGGTCAAATATCAGCGCTATAAGAACAAATTCCTGTCTGAAAGGTCATGATATGATCGTCGTAAAGTCGATGTAGGTCTTCGTAGGATCTTCAGGAACGTAGAGATATCGTAGTGACAACGTAGTACGAACGTAAAGGAGCGTTGTATGAGCGTACTTGTTAAGTTCCTACGCTCTTGCGGCGCTTTCACTACGATCACGAAGATCTCTCAACGATGTTTCCGCGCTGCTTGTACGATTACGGCGCTTCTACTACGCCCTTATACATGTGTTATACGACTTAACCCCGATTCTTGTTGGCCACGATCCCGCTACGCTTGTTTTGAACATGTTCAAAATAAGCGTGGTGAGAGCGTAGAGCTCTCCAATCATGAAGACCCTACTGCGATCATTCTACGCTTATGACCACTCCACGTCTTTCTCCTGTGATTTGTCACGATTTGCCAAGCTTTCGGCCAGGCTTTGATCGTAGTAGAAGCGGCGTACTATGTGTGAACGGGGGGTTACAGTATACTGATACTTGTAACTTACAACTTGAATGAAAAATGTCACTCAGCGAAATAGAGACAGGTTTAAAAAGATAGAGCGAGTTTTCACCGCATTAATTTTAATTTGTGCATCAAGGCTCGCAAAATTATTTAATATTTCAGGAATCTTAATATCGTTTGATAAATGACGACGAGTATAGCAACAGCCTGTGTCATACTGAGCCTCTAAAGATTAGTCGGAATCAGAAATATTTCTATTTTCAAATACTCCATTGCCTTATTTTAGCTCTTTTAATCAATCTACATGAGCCACATACGAATTTCCGATACCCCAAATCTGACAATGTGGGACAAACAGTGTGTATGGTCCTGTCCAACCTAATCCTATTTCGCTGTTCTTTTGTCATGTTTAGAAGGATACCATCACCAAACTAAAACCTCCAACTAAAAACTTCGAGGCTCTTATTTTGTATCTTTACCCAAACATGACAAGAAGGACCCGTCGGAGATGCTCACTCCTCCATGGCATCTGATCCAGCATCTGATGTTTTGGATGTCCATGTCCGCTTCTATTTTGCAAGGATAAATGGACTCTTCAGTTCGAATACTGTTCGTTATCTCCACATATTTCATTTATTTCTTTTGTCTCATGAAGGTAGAGATTAAAGTTCTGAGAACAATAGGAAGAACGTTTTCTTTATGTTTTCTACCCACTCTACATAAGAATTATAACATACAAATATCTAATATTGCATTGAGATGATCCAGCTATGTTATCCAGTGGAAGTGTTCTTTCGTTTCCCATTATTACTAGGATTGTTGTTTCTAGTTGTGAGACTTTCGCGGCACTTTTCTGTTGAACTGACGTTAGTAGTTTCGTTGTTGAATTTAAGTTCTCTTCGGTGGTTTGCAGTTTCTGAAGCAATTTCTTGATGCAAATAGTTGAATTTTTAAGTTGTTCTTTTGTTCTTGACATTTGATATCGAAGGGATGAAGTTATGTCCACACATTTATGGAAGGCAGTTTGTCTGAGATTGTAGAATGGTAATTCTCTCATCCATAGTTTTCTGTCCAAAAAATTACGAACTCTATGTGCGTCACGCAATTTGCTCGAATTCGACTTCTTAGATGGCACTTGACAGTTTTTAGCGTAATGTCCGTATTTTCCACAGTTAAAGCACACTGATGGAGAATGCTTTTGATAGGCACGACTGTACTGCGGCCGATTAGAAGAAGAAGGTATAGTTTTAGCTTTATTGTGCCCTAAAAATTTAATGACATCAAAAAGTTTTGAAACTGGCTTCAATACTAGTTAAATATTTGACTGTGACAAATCAGGAAAGAATATATGGCGTGAAGGTTTTCCATTCAGCAAATATGACGTCATTAATGTGAATCATTTCTCTATTTTTGAACAACAGAAAAAGCCTCAAAATGGCCCATTTCAAGGGTGATTTCCTTTAGAAAAACAGTGTCCACAGCCATCGCCCACGTTAATCTTTTAATATTTTGTGCAAAATTCAATAACAAATCATATATCTCAAGATCTTTGTGGGCGATGTTATCTGAAAGAAAATTCCATTGAAAATTGGTGTCTTCTGCAACTTTTGAAGAAAATACGGGAAAATGCACATGTTTATGGAGTCACAATTAGCATTTAAAGACACATGCGAGAAAAATAATTTGTAAGCTTTTTCTGCATTGAATTTCAATTATTTAAAAAGCATAAGTTTTCAACTTTTAAACCAGTTTCATTTTATAGAAAATCACAGGGCAAAATTTGTATTGAAACCATACCTTGTTCTTTGTTAGCATCCATGATGGTTGAAAGTAAGAGTCCATCGTGATTTTTGATGTTTGGGGAAATTACAGTCATGGGGTGGAACTCGTCCCTGGCGTAGTGAAAGGTACAACATAAAGGGAACGTCCCGATTCTTCACCAATTATGACCAGTTCATTTTTGGTCATAAAATGTAAAAGTAAATCTTACAATAAATCCGTTGTTTTGCGTTATAGGGGAAGAAGGAATTTTGGCGGGTATAACGAAGTAGTGGCGCTGTGGGCCCGTGATAAAACGTAAAGGGTTAAGGTGCTGTATTCCTTATGGTCTTCCAATATAAAGTCCAAGAATTGGTCAATCAGGTTTCCGAATTTATTAAAGACATGGTAGATAACAAACATGAATTTTAACAAAATCTTAGAGACTTAAACGAGTTGGATGTGGCCGGTAGAGCGTCGGGCCTCCAAACTGAAGAGATTAATAATGGACACAGATATTTGTAAGATTAAGATTAAACAATAATTGACTTTTGACACTAGTTTAGTTAATTAATGAACAGGCGTGTTTGTTTGATAGAATGAACATGAAAGAGGTTATTATAAGTGATTATACAAATAAAGTATTTGGTAAAGGATTAACAAATCCCGAGGCATTAAAATCTCACGAGCAACATTTATTTTGACAGAGTCACAGAGTGTCAATTGGAATGTCTTAATCCTATTTCAAAGGGAATAAGATAAATAAGAGACAATTTACTACAAATAAGCACATGCAGATAACAATGTCACAGATAAACGTCCAAATTTAGTATTAATTATTAAAAAGTTATTTTATTTCAAAAATGTTAATTTTGCTCGGTGATATAAATCTTCTCGAGTCCGCCTTCGAAGTCAAGACATTTCCCTTACCTAATGGTGAGTGCATGTACTTAGTCTTGGACAATCTGTCCATTTATTCCAAAATATTTACATTCAGTGTAATTTTCCTTATGAAATCCATTAGAAATCCACGACGTTCAAATTTCTATAATACACGCGAAACCTTTTCACCGCGCGTTAGAATACACAGCAGGAACTATAAGCATTTTCAATGCTCTAGGGGCACCAAAATGTAAAATGTTTTATTTCAATTTAATGAAAAGCTATAACCCTGAAAAATTAACGTTAAAATTAACGAAATGTGCGTGATGAATTAATTTGTCACTTTTTTCCTCGCAATATTTGTTTGCGTTATTTAACTTTGTAACGTCATTTAACGTCAGTTGACGTCACAAACGGCTCTTACATCTATTAACCACGGCAGTTTTGAAGGGCGCTAAATGCACATTTAAGATGAACGAAATAAGCAATTATGAAGAAGGAAAATTAGAGAATGTAAATATAAGCATATTGAATTCATATTTTTGGATATCTTCGGTCCTATAACACACCTGGCCGTGCCGACAAATTATCATACCGCGCTAACGCGCGGTATTTAATTTGTCGGCACGGCCAGGTGTGTTATAGGACCGAAGACATCCAAAAATATGAATTCAATGCTTAAGTAGCATTTGTTCAAAATGGCATTGATAAATGATCAGCCTATTCTATGTTTTCAACATCGATCATAAATTTTACACTGTTATTTATAACGAGACCGAATCTAATTATTTTTACCCTAGCTTTTGATAATTTTTTTAAATTGAATTTTAACTACTATATTAAGATTATTTTTAAAAGATGAAAAATTCAAATACCATCCCCGATTTCATAGGGGGTCATCTTAAATGTTGTTAAATTCTACTATTTGGTCCTACAGTGATAAAATTTCGCCATCGAAGTCAAGACATTTGGCGTACCTCATGGTAGCTGAGTACATGTAGCTAGTCTTTTCACAATCTGTCCATAAGTTCATTCCAAAGTAGCATTTGTTCAAGATGGCATAAATCATCAGCCCATTCTATGTTTTTTCCATCATTTTACCAAAAACGTCCTTCGTGTCAAATAAAAATTTTGTATATAACTATGACTGTTGGGGAAAAATTGAAATTCTATGGTGAAATAATGTTTAAATTTTACTTTTATATCTAATGCAATATACCTTTCGCCTTGATTGGTAAATAATTGAAGTATTTAGCACTATCTATCTTGTTTAGTGCTTTATTTTTCTAAATATGTTAAAAATGCTTATTAACTCGTTTTCAAAATGATTGATTTTTTGGTAAATAGTGTTGTTAACGGACAAAAGTTTGTCGAATAATAAAATTTGAATTTCCCGCCAGTAACTACATAAAGTAGGTCATGTAAAACGTAAACAAACATTACCGAGTCTAGGCTACGGGCGATCACTCTTGTTGTTTTCAGCTGGAGCTCGGGGGACAGACAAGGTAAGAAGGGATTACATTTTAATTCTTATGAAGGTAATTGTAAATTATTGAGGAATACTTCATGGCTTTCTTTTTTTCTGTCCCTTTTCTATTTAAGAATTGGGCTGTATTCCAAAGCTCTGCAGGGTCGCTCGATCGTCGTAGACTACGCCAAAAAACAAATGGCCAACATTAAATATTATTTTGTCAACGTGACTTTAAGCTGTCCTGTGGCTGTGGTTATTAAAACATGTCTTAAATTGACTTTAAAACATCAAAAAACATATTTTACAGAGAAGTTTTCGGTTAAAACATATCAAGAAACATGATGTACGTGCAAAAAAAGACTATTACATCAACAGATCAATAATGCTCATTTTTTCGGAATGTTGACCTCTAACAGTCTAAGCACCAAAATTCAGATTGTAAATAAAAACATTTAACATAGATCTTTCTTATGATATATTTATTAAATCAATCGATAATTATTATTCATACAAATTCATACAAAACATGTGTATGCAACGTTCTATAAGTATGAATTATTCCCTGGGGCAAGTGATCTGCGTGTATGTAACTATGTTTCTGGCAGAATCGTAGAGGGCAAAGTCCACTTTTATTCATCACGTATACCTATAGACCCATGGTGTATTTCAAATATGGAAAAAAAGTTTCCATATACCTTTTATGGCTGTAACCATTAATGATTTTCAAGTTTTTTTTTTACATACTTTTTTACTTCTACAATTTTGGTTCATTTTAATTTTTCGTCTGGAAAACAAATACCGGTAGATCTACTAGTAGTTAAACTGTTTTCATATAGGCCTATATTGTAGGGTACTTTATTAAAAATAAAATATTTGGAGACTCCTCCAGCTGTATACTAATTTTTTAATGTATTAACTTTTTCATGTATTTAATCTAAAATCTATTGTCTAAAAATCACTATTTTTTTGATTGGGCGGCAACCGGAGAAAAAAATAAGAGATAACTTGCGTAAAAATAATCAATAGATTAAAAAAAAAAATATTGACAAGAGGAAAAAAGGACATGTGTCCCTTGAAAACCCTTTTTCATGTGGGGTTTGGGGGGAGGGTGGTAAGAGTGGTTAGATTCCGCTAGTTTCTTGCAGTTACACTGTAGTTCTATAAGGAAGTGAAGAATTTTTTTTTTTTTTTGTTTTTTTTTTAATTAAAAAAGACAACAGCGTATTATATTTGTCATACACTTAATAAAAAAATTAAAAAAGACAACAGCGTATTAATATTTGTCATACACTTGTGTTATCCGAAGCAGGTTTCTATGTAAATTAAAATTATAAAATATACCCAATGCTCAAAAAACTATGAAAAAGATTCTCCGTTTTTTAGCTCACCTCGACAAAGTCGAGATGAGCTTATGCTATACCCCCGGCGTTGGCGTCGGCGTCGGCGTTAGCATCGGCGTCCCAGGTTAAAGTTTTAGGAGCAAGTCCATTCCCAAGTAACTATAAGCCCTAGCTGAACCAAACTTGCATGGATGATGCATCTAGGAGTGTACACTACCAGACTTGCTTCGGATGCTGGATCTGACCTACATTTTCTAGATGGATGAACAGGTTAAAGTTTTTGGGGCAGGTTAAAGTTTTTGGAGCAGGTCCATTCCCAAGGAACCGTAAGCCCTACCCAGACCAAATTTGCATGGATATTGCATCTAGGGATGTACACTACCAGACTAGCTTCGGATGCTGAATCTGACCTACATTTTCTTGATGAGTGACCAGGTTAAAGTTTTTGGAGCAGGTTAAAGTTTTTGGAGCAGGTCCATTCCCAAGGAAATTATCAGCACTACCCAGACCAAACTTGCATGGATGATGCATCTAGGGATGGACACTACCAGACTTGCTTCGGATGCTGGATCTGACCTACATTTTCCAGATGAGTGACCAGGTTAAAGTTTTTGGAGCAGGTCTATTCCCTTGGAACTATAAGCCCAACCTTGACCAAACTTGCATGGATGATGCATCTAGGGATGAACACTACAAAGCTTGCTTCGGATGCTAGATCTGACCTACATTTTCCAGATGAGTGACCAGGTTAAAGTTTGTGGAGCAGGTCCATTCCTCAGGAACTGTAAGCCCTATTTGGACCAAACTTGCATCGATGATGCATCTAGGGATGGACACTACCAGAATTGCTTCGGATGCTGGATCTGACCTACATTTTCATTCCCAAGTAACTATAAGCCCTAGCGAAACCAAACTTGCATGGATGATGCATCTAGGGATGGACACTACCAGACTTGCTATGGTTGCTGGATCTGACCTACATTTTCATTCCCAAGTAACTATAAGCCCAACCTGAACCAAACTTGCATTGATGATGTATCTAGGGATGGACACTACCAGACTTGCTTAAGATGCTGGATCTGACCTACATTTTCTTTCCCAAGTAACTATAAACCCTAGCTAAACCAAACTTGCATTAATGATGTATCTAGGGATGGGCACTACCAGACTTGCTTCGGATGCTGGATCTGACCTACATTTTCTTTCCCAAGTAACTATAAACCCTAGCTAAACCAAACTTGCATTGATGATCTATCTAGGGATGGACACTACCAGACTTGCTTCGGATGCTGGATCTGACCTTCATTTTCTTTCCCAAGTAACTATAAACCCTAACTAAACCAAACTTGCATGGATGATGTATCTAGGGATGGGCACTACCAGACTTGCTTTGGATGCTGGATCTGATCTATATTTTCCATACAAGAGACCAGGTAAAAGTTTCGGAACAGATCAATCCGAATGAACTTGAAGTCCTTGATATCTGCAGTATTAACAAAGTTATGAATATTAGTTTACACTATACATGTTTTTCATGCTACACGCGTAGAAATGTGTATATACCATGTAAGAGGTTAAGCACAACTTGCAAGAATATTTTTGTTGGAATGAATACTTAATATTAAGAAAATATGATTTGAGATTTGCATTACTTGAACTGATAACATTCGTCGAGGTGAGCTTCGTAATCTTTGATTACCTATGTTTTTAAATAAGCAATAAAAAAACAGAGGTTGGAGGGGTTACCGTAGATACACCGTAAGCTCTGTACTCGAATTGAATTGTGTTAAATCTTTTAATATTGATATATTTTTTTTATAATTTCCATATTCTGTATACTTTAAGGTCTTAATTGAAGTGTATATACATACACTATATATACAGATCTGTATATATTAAATATTTCACATTTATCGGACTAATGCAAAAATAGGGCCTTACGGTTGGTCTGTCATAAAAACTTTTAAAATACACAAATAGAATACTTGTATATATGTGTCAGATTCATCTGCACTTTGAAACAATGTGACTCAAGTTAATGTGCCAGTCTGCACATTCCTCATTACCTGTTGACATAATTTCTCTCGATACCTGCATCGTACTGTACAGGTACTGTTTACTTTTAATATGTGTGTCACGGTCGTGTCTGGTAACTTGACCTGATATGACCCATTATGTTGACATTTTAATCTACAGGTCTATAGATATAAATAGATATCTAATCTTGAGTTACAATAATTATTATTTCATCTGCAGCGAGGATTGATTTTTTTTTTTTTTATTTTTACCGACTTTTGATTTACATGCAGTATAGATTTATCTTTCGACTCGAGAAGGACGCTGAAACAAATGAAGAACATAATCATATTTAATCTAAATATATATATACGTATATTAATTTAAAAGTGCAAAAAAAAAAATCCGGATTTTTTGCACCTTACTATACATCTATATATTCACTTATATATACTCTTAAACACATGTTAAAAAAAAGAAATTGTGCAAAATATTTTTACACCCAAACGGTTAACAAAGGGGTGTTCTTTTTCTCAACATCAAAACGTCAAAATGTTGCATTTATTAGAGGAAAGTTTAATTTTCCAACGTAGACTATTTATTTTTATGTCGCAAGACTCGCCATAGTCGGTAAAATAAGGATTATTTATTTCCAATGACATTATGGACAGATAATTTTCTTCTTCATGAAAAAAGTTTGACAAGCAAGCAAAAAAAAAAAAAGCAACCTCAAAAAGAAGATGTAAGGAACACCAAAATCCATAACATTAATTTAATTCGGCGAGGATGTGTGTGTGTGTGGGGGGGGGGGGGTATGCAATTACCAAAGATAAATTATTTATTTTTTAGTCCAAACAGGAAAGATTTACTTCCAACATTTTCTAGGACAGATTATTTTCAAATAAAGAAAAGAAAATTTACAGCCCCCGCTAAGAATCATTTTTCCGTCCCGTTGGAAGAAAATATCTCTAGTAAAATTGAAAAATTAAAAAAAACAAAAAACACAAAAATCAGAAACATTTTTCTCTTTGTAGAAATCTTTAGAATGTTGAATCTGGAAAGTGTGGCGGCGTTCTTTCTCTTCTTTTTGGAATGCTACCACATCTGTGGTCATCTTAACATCCTGTTCCGGATTCGACTTCTGCCCCGGAAGGACCTGGTTCGGATCCGCCTCTACTTCCTGTTTGACCTGTTGACGGTGTTTTCCTCTTCCTTCCTGTTTCTACAGAAACTACAATGGTTGGCAGTGCTACAGATAGTGCAGCACCTGTATTACGTCCTGTGTTGGGAGAAAACAGGGCCCGCCAAAAAAGTAGAACCTTTTGTTACGACAAAAAATAAAAAACAAAAACAAACAAACAAGCAAACAAAAACAAACGAACAAATTAAAAAAAAAGCCAGTTACTTACTGAGTAAATTATAGCTGCAATAATGTAGCCCTCCCCTTTTTTGTGGGGGGGGGGGGTATCAGATAAAAAGAACTCGGAGAGAGAGCGCTACATTATTGCAGTTACGAGTCAATCGTTAAATCAATCATTGATCCTTTTTTTTTAGATTGTCAGTTGGAGTTCTTTAGACTGGACAGCCAGTCAATATAAGGAGGAGTGGCACTTTGACTCTATCCTGGGGACAGCTTTTGACGTGGGCGTCCATTGCACCATGGCTTTCTTTCTCGGTCAATACCTGTCCACGGTACAAATCTTCGTCTGTCTGTTTTTGGTACAGTGCTCCCTATTGGCTGTTCTATGTGGACCTTGGTTTGCCTGGAGCTGTCCCTGGGCCGCGCCTAAGTGGGTCCAGAAGAGGATCCGCCCCCTCAGTGAAGAGGAATGTCGGCTGGGCCTCGGGAAACAATCTTAACGACACCCGAATCAGTATGTGGACTGAATTGCCCTCACTCATGGCATAATGATGTGTTAGTCATTTTCAGTATTGTGATCGAATCTTTCCAATCTAGTTTTGTTAAAAAAATTCTCAAAGTAATAATTGGTAATGTTCAGTATCCTCTTTTTAATTTCCTTTTTTTTCTAAAAAACAAATGTAATGAACGCGATGAACGTGAACATTCTATTAATGATTTTAAATAGGAATATACATGTATGTTCAACATAGCAACGAAAATCGTCATTGGTTTGAATGGGAGGATGGAAGTTAGATTGTTTTATAGCATATATGAGCAATATGGTGATTTATGTCAGAGTTCTGTATTTTATTTTATTTATTTTCGGTGTATGTTTTTATAGATTGTGTCACCCATCCTACAAAGAAATGATTGATTGATTTCAAAGCCTTTTATTGATCTTTATGTGTGCTAGTATTATATTTTATCCAGCACCAAGCCCCACCCCACTCCACCCCGGCACCATCAATCTCAAATTTAAACATTAATTTTATTTCCCAAGAGTATTATAATTCATGACATGTAGTCTAGAAATATATTCACATGACTTTGGTGAATCGGGTTATAATTTTTAATTCTAAATGTTTTTTTTTTAACTCATGCATGTACATGTATGTAGTGTTTTGGTATATATGATTTTAAGATGCGTGTGCTAAAGCTGTGTTGTATACGTGTACACGTAGTTTTCTTCTTCACAGTTTTCCTTACAATGTAGATGTGTCAACCAGAATATATATCTGTTAGTGTATAATATAAAAGCCCTGAATAAGGACTACATTCTGTTTTGTGATAATACATTAACTGAATCTGCAACCAGGAAGGAAGCAGAGATGCGTTTTTAACAGAGCACTTGAAAATGACTACATATTAGAAATAACTTCCTTCACACGATCTATTAACGAAGTACTGGGCTTACTCAGTAACTTCTTAGTGCTTTTAATATTTAGTGCTTGTTCAGGATTTTTTGAGTGTTTTGATGTTGGTGTTTTTAATTACTTATATATTAGAAATATTTGTTGCTGTTTGAATGAGCATAATTTTGTTGCATTTTATCATTTTGACTCTACACTTTGTTATGGGTTTAATCCTTCTTGTCAAGTGCTGTACATCCTATAATGTTAATATATTTCTTTTTTATACCATAATGGATACTCCTTAAAGTTTGGAGATACAAAATATAGCAAAAAAAAAAAATTCAATTTAATCTTACACTGTATTGGAAACTGATGAAAATTGTCACATATTTAGAACATTGTAAAGAAAAAAAATACAACATGTAAACAATACAGTTTACTTTTCCAAGATTAGGCAAAATTGAAAGTTCTGCTTTAGTATTCTCAGGAAGAATTTTTAGAAATCATTTGACTGCCATCATGAACAAAATGAATGAAAGCCGTGCATGGTGATAGCATAATTATCATGTTCAAAATTATTGTTTAATATATACATGTAGCTGTACAGTGTATATATCTTTGCTTATGTAATTTGTGAGAAAGTTGTGTAATGCATTGAAAAATGTTACGTTGAAGTATCACGCCATTCAACAATGAGACAAGAGAGAAAAAGTGACATATGTAATGGTTGAATATTTTTTTTTAAATTAAAGTTTAAACTAGCTAGTTCTCTTTGTTGTAAACTGCAAATAACAATGCAAAGTTTCGTTTGTGTATTTTTTTTGTTTTGATCTTATGAGTTGGACTTAATAAACTTTCACTGATATAAAGACTGTAGTTTTCTTTTGTTTGTCCATGTTAAATACGTTTTAGAATTAATAAGAAGTTAATTCTGACCTACAAATCAAAGATAATTTTATTTTTTCTTAATAGGATATTTTATTGAAAACAATATTCTTTAAAATCACTGGCAAATGGTCAATTTTTGTCCAATTTTATTCTCTTTTTAGAATGTAATCTAGAAATGTGTACTATAAAGGCTAAGTTATCTTAATTATTACCTGTCTAGTTTTTAGAAGAAAAAAAACGCTAAGTCATATTTATATAATTTACATCAGTTCTAAAATTATAAGTTGACTACCTGGCAGTACCTGCATGGTATATAATAAAATATTGATGCTGATCATATAAAAACTGTTGTTTTTATCAGAAACCTATATGCTAACCCATGTATATAGGTCTCTATTTTTAGCTCTACTGGTCAGAGACCAGAAGAGCTTATGTGATAGTAATGCGTCCGGAGATTCCGTCTGTCTGTAAAAACTGTCTGTCCGTCTGTCTGTCCGTCTGTCTGTAAACAATTTTTCAAAACGCTACTCCTCCTACATTTTTAGTCTGATTTCAATATTACTTGGCACACAAGTAGACTACATTAAGATACATAGAATAGTGCATCGATTTTTGATTTCGATGAACGGTGTTGCCATGGTTACTAAAAATAGAATTTTCTGTGAAATTCCTTAAAAACACTACTCCTTCTACAGTTTTGGTCTGTTTTCAATATAACTTGGCACACAAGTAGACAACACTACGATACATAGAATAGTGCATCAGTTTTTTATTTCGATGAACGGTGTTGCCATGGTTACTAAAAATAGAATTTTCTGTGAAATTCCTTAAAAACGCTACTCCTTCTACAGTTTTGGTCTGATTTCAATATAACTTGGCACACAAGTAGACTACACTAAGATACATAGAATAGTGCATCAGTTTTTGATTTCGATGAATGGTGTTGCCATGGTTACTAAAAATAGAATTTTCTGTGAAATTCCTTAAAAACGCTACTCCTTCTACAGTTTTGGTCTGATTTCAATATAACTTGGCACACAAGTAGACTACACAAAGAAACATAGAATAGTGCATCGGTTTCTAATTTTGATGAACGGTGTTGGCATGGTTACTGAAAATAGAATTTTCTGTGAAATTCTTTAAAAACACTACTCCTTCTACAGTTTTGGTCTGATTTCAATATAACTTGGCACACAAGTAGACTACACTAAGATACATAGAATAGTGCATCGGTTTTTGATTTCGATGAACTTTGTTGCCATGGTTACTAAAAATAGAATTTTCTGTGAAATTCCTTTAAAACGCTACTCCTTCTACAGTTTTGGTCTGATTTCAATATAACTTGGCACACAAGTAGACTACACTAATATACATAGAATAGTGCATCGGTTTTTGATTTTGTTGAACGATGTTGCCATGGTTACTAAAAATAGAATTTTCTGTGAAATTCCTTAAAAACACTACTCCTTCTACAGTTTTGGTCTGAATTCAATATAACTTGGCACACAAGTAGACTACACAAAGATACATAGAATAGTGCATCAGTTTTTAATTTTGATGAACGGTTTTGCCATGGTTACTAAAAATAGAATTTTCTGTGAAATTCTTTAAAAACGCTACTCCTTCTACAGTTCTGGTCTGATTTCAATATAACTTGGCACACAAGTAGACTACACTAAGATACATAGAATAGTGCATCTGTTTCTGATTTCGATTAACGGTATTACCATGGTTACTAAAAATAGAATTTTCTGTGAAATTCCTTAAAAACGCTACTCCTTCTACAGTTCTAGTTTGATTTCAAAATAGGTTGGCACACAAGTAGACTACACAAAGATACATAAAATAGTGCAATGGTTTTTGATAAGTACAAACCAGTAGAGCTACAGTCTCGACAGAGACTTCTGGTTATCAACTAAAACAATATCTTGGATTATCAGAAAGTCCGCGTGATAAAATCTGTCTAGAAATGTTGTAATTCCAGTGATATCACAAAATGTTTGTTTCAATGCAATATATTGAGGAAAAAAATTATCTTCACTTTTTGCACACATCTGTATATTAAAAAAATTTATTATTATTTGTTTTTAATTAAAAGTATACACGCTATAACTTGTGCCAGTTAAAATACGATTGGAAATTGATATCATTTGTTTATCAATAGAAGTTACGAAAATACTGTAAATTACACCATTAAAATTAAACGCGTTACAAAGTTATCACATTATAATTATTTATTATCCTGCAAGGAAAGAAAAATAGCTATTTATAAATAAATCCATCACGTGACGCCGTCGCTACTTTTAGATTGATAAACACACGTGGCGTAAAGAAAGCAAGGTAGGTCGTTTGAGATACTACTCACTTTTGACGTGGATTGCAAGCGTCTTACTCTTAATGGTACTCATCTTTTAATGTATTCAGTATATATCAACCATCTTCTCTGTTATGACGCATATTGTCCTTAATATTAATAATTGTTGTCAAAATGCAACATACCTCGTTGTCTGTGATTTCCCGTGGACATGTGTTTCTATATATAGGCCTACTGTTTACGCACTTCCTTCATCAATATTCATGAAAAGCCTGAATTCTTTTTTCCTAGATATGTTAAATTGTTTTGTTATTACAACGCCATCTATGGTACAATTTTGTGGAAAGTATTATTTTTCATTACACTTCATGTGTTTTAAATCATTAATCATTTTGTTTCACACAAAATTCTGCGTTCATACAGCGTATATGACTTTAACATAATATAAAACCATGAACATAGTAAATTAAGTCTTCTAATATTTGATTATATTTTTCTAATTATGAAACAGATAGACTGTTACATTTTCTAACTACATCCAAAAATAATTATGAAGCTTGAGATTTACTATAAAAACTTCTTCAAATGCTGTGCACGATCAGATCATTTGATAAGGAAACTTAACTGATATAATGTACAAGTTATTGAAAAATACGAATATAAAATGTACGACTTATTTCTATGATGTCAACAGAGACTTCCGGTAAATCGAAATCAACACACGTGGGAATGGGAAAGCAAAATAAATTACAAAAACTTGTACCAATGAAGGCAAAAATGAAAGGTTTGTAGTATTGTAAGATACCATGTGATTTCTCTAGGTTATTTTACACAGTTCTTATGTAAAATCTTGTTTAAATGCCATTTATAAATCTATTGAAATAAACGTAGTAAGAACAGTCGTTTTTAAAAAAGTTTGCTACATAGAATTAAAGATCTTAAAATTTTCTTTATGAGGCCATGCATCATTAAATACATTTTTGTTAGATGTACTCCGAACTACGTTTTTCAAGGTAAGTTTGTGGTGCTTTTTTAGTTAGGTATTGGACAAAATGGTCATAGCTATCATAAAAATATCAGTCTTAGAAATTTATTTATGTTTTCATTATGTAACAGGAAGGGAGAAAATGTATGGCTAGACTGGAATCGAACCCAAGATAGCTCAGTTGGTAGAGCACCTGACTAGAGATACAGGGGTCCCGGGTTTGATTCCTGGTCCAGCCATACATTTTCTCCTATCCTGTTACAGATTTGGTGCCGTTGACTACCCCTGGAATTGCAAATGTCCTGCCAGGGGGTAATAAGAACTTGGGTTGTGTCTTTGAGGGCAAAGACCATTTAAGGAGGGAGGAATGTAATGGTTTGGGCCGTTGATATGGGCTGAATAGCTCAGTTGGTAGAGCACGTGACTGGAAATACAGGTTTGATTCCCGGTCCAGACATACAATTACATTTTCTCCTTTCCTGTTACATACAAGATAACTATACAATTTGATGTTTATTTCATAGAGATGTCCTTGAGAAATCATACTATGAAACTTAAAAAAAAATATTAAAATTCTCTGAGTGCTGAAAAAATGATTATGTAGGGGCAATTTAGCATGTTAGATGGATTAGCCAGAGTATATCTAGTAGGGTATCATATTTTATTGTTGGCCTGAATTAAATGTTGAAGTTTAAAGCATATTTTATCTCATTTTAGGTATAAAGAAAAAGAAGACTGTAGAAGAAAAACCATCTAAAATTACAGAAATGGGTAAGACAACAAATTAAATCAAGCAACAATCACCATCGTCGCAGGCCATTTATTTCGGAATTGCACAAACGTTTGTGGTAAAAAAAAAAATTGGACGCAACCAAGAAGAATCATATGGGTTTTGTTCTAGCAGTGATTGTTTTCATTTCCATGATTTATGCTTGATAAACTCTTTTTCTGTCATTTACAGACAGTGACGACGAGAGTTTAGCTGATGACAGTGACATTGATTCTGGTGACAGTGATTTACACAGTAACGAAGGCTACGAATCAGATGTTAATGAGGAAGACAGCGATGAGGCCAGCGGAGATGATGAAGAAGAAGGAGATGAGGATGATGATGAGGAGGAAGAAGAAGAAGAAACAGAGACGATTGACAATAAACAGGACAAAAAGAAAAGGAAACTGAATTCACAGCAAACAGATTCTTCTGAATCATCAAGTAAATAATTACAAGTGACATTTGTGAAGCCACTGTCTCTTGTATATCTGTTGATTTCTGTAATAAATTCATTTCTTATCTTTTCTTTCTTTTTTTGTCATTATAATTTATGTATTAAAAATACTTTTACAATGAATTTATTTGTAATGTGCTTGTTGCAGAGAAAAAGTTAAAAACAGAGCCTGATTCAAAAGAAGAACAAAAATGTAAGTTTTTTACTTGTTTCTTACTGTTTGATATAAAGTGAAAATGTCTGTCAAAATTGTACATGTCTAATATATGATAATAGAGAGTAGATGTACATTTAAATAATCTCAGATACATTTGTATTTCTTGCTTGGGATATCTGTACGTAAACAAAAAGAGACTAAAATTACACGATTAGATTAGATTTTTACAATTATAAAACCCTTTTGTGTTCCAGTGCCGGGGACAACTGTGGGGGGCGGAATCCTGACCGACACCTCATTCTCCTCACTAGAGGGCGTGGTCTCCGACCTCTCATTGAAGGGGATCGCAGACATGGGCTTCACCCACATGACAGAGATACAGGCCAGCACAATACCCCACCTACTGGAGGGCAGGTGTGTTTACTTACTTATCCTTCTAAATTCTAGATGAACCTGTACGTAGATAGTGCTGACCCTCACCTGTGAACTTTGGCAATTTTGACTTCATTTTGTATGTTTTGTTAAGGACTGTTTTTAAGTGGCATAATGTTTTGTTTATGTTGTTAGGGATTTAATGGGAGCAGCCAAGACAGGAAGTGGTAAGACGTTAGCCTTCCTGCTGCCGGCCGTAGAACTGCTGTACAAACTCAAGTTCATGCCTCGCAATGGTAAGATAGAATGAAGCCTAAAATAGTAGAGTCACTTTGATTACTGTCAGCTGCAAGAGATTGGTAAAAGAAATGCTTAAAAAGTTTGCTCTCTCTAGATAATCCTACTTTGTCATCTTTTACTTTGAAATTGGTAAGGGACTAAAGTTTTCTAAATTTTGTGTCGTTAAATATTTTGAATGCAACATGATACCCATGAAGTAACACCTTTTCAAACCAGTAAAATTTTGGGATTCCTCAATATTGTCTTCAGAGATTGAACACTGTCCGAGTGATATTGACTTTATAAATACATGTACACATATTTTTAGGTACGGGCTGTATAATTATCTCCCCCACTCGCGAGTTGTCGATGCAGACTTTCGGTGTCCTGAAGGAGTTACTGAAGTACCACTGTCACACGTACGGCCTGATCATGGGGGGCACCAGCCGAGTGGAGGAAGCCAAGAAACTCGGCAAGGGCATCAACATCCTGGTGGCCACGCCCGGACGATTACTTGACCATCTACAGGTGAGGCCTAAAGTAAACGCTACAAGCCAGGACTGAAGTGTAAGCTACAGGGTAGTGCTAAAGCTGTGGCTAAAAATTATCATGCCAAAAATTTTTGATCTAATCTTTGTTTATTCACAGAATTGCAATACTGAATTAAATGAATCCTCCCGTAGTTCATCTTTTTATGCTCTAACTGTTACATTTGTACAATGGAAAAATTGATTTCAATTTTTTTTGTGCTAAACTTTCAAAAATTAATAAAATGGAAAAAAAAGTTTCTTTGCACATTAGGTATGGATACTCTAGTTATGTGTATATCTGCAAAAGTATTTTTATCATCAACGAAGTTGTTTTAACTTTGTCCATTTACATTTAAGGTTTAGTTTTTTGGAGCAGTTTTCTTTTTAAGTACTTCTATGTCCTATATTGATTAGACATGCATGGAAGATGTTGCTAGTGTGTTTCATTGTACCAAAAGTTTCAGATGCTGCAATTTCAGCAAAGGAATGACCAGGTTAATGTTTTTGGTGCAGGTTAACATTTTTGGTGCAGTTTTTGGTGTATCTCATTTCCGAGTAACTATAAGCCTATGTTGACCAAACTTACATGGATGATACATCTTAGGATGCATACTACCAGCCTTGCTTCGGATGCTGAATCTGACCTACATTTTCCGGTTGAGTGAACAGGTAAAAGTTTTTGGTGAAGGTTTCATTTCGAAGATACTTTGAGCCCTATAATGACCAAACTTGCATGGATGGTACATCTTAGGATGTATTCTGCTAGACTTGCTTCGGATGCTGAATCTGATCTACATTTTCCGGTTGAGTGAACAGGTTAAAGTTTTTGGTGCAGGTTTCTTTTCCAAGTTACTATGAGACATATAATGACCAAACTTACATGGATGATACATCTTAGGATGCATACTACCAGCCTTGCTTCGGATGCTGAATCTGACCTACATTTTCCGGTTGAGTGAACAGGTTAAAGTTTTTGGTGAAGGTTTCATTCTTAGCCAAATGACCAAACTTGCATGGATGGTACATCTTAGGATGTATTCTACTAGACTTGCTTCGGATGCTGAATCTGACCTACATTTTCCGGTTGAGTGAACAGGTTAAAGTTTTTGGTGCAGGTTTCTTTTCCAAGTTACTATGAGACATATAATGACCAAACTTACATGGATGATACATCTTAGGATGCATACTACCAGACTTGCTTCGGATGCTGAATCTGACCTACATTTTCTGGACGAGTAAACAAGTTAAAGTTTATGGTGCAGGATTCATTTCCAAGTAACTTTGAGCCCTATAATGACCAAACTTGCATGGATGGTACATCTAAGGGTGCATTCTACTAGGCTGGCTTCGGATGCTGAATCTGACCTACGTTTTCTGGATTAGTGGAAAGGTTAATTATTTTATACAGGTTTCATTTGCAAGTAACTTTAAGCCCTATGTTGACCAAACTTGCATGGATGATACATCTTAGGATGCACACAAATGGACTTGCTTCAGATGCTGAATTCGACATACATTTTCCAAAATAAACAACAAAAGTTATGGGTGCAAGTCTATCACCAAGAAACTATAAGGCTTATATAAACCAGTTGCTTAAATGTGTGGGATGAAAACTCTCAATCTTGCTTCAGATGCTGGATTTTAATTACATTTTCATGATGAAAACTAGTTTTTAGTTTTTATATAGGCTATTCCAAAGTATCAAAATTGCATAAATTTTGCATTTTTGGATGTACACTTTTTGTTGGTTAATTGTGTGACTTAATTTGCCTTACTTAAAGACAACACACGTTGAGGTGAGCTCTGTAATCTCTGATTACCTATGTTTATATTTTTTAACTTTCTATTTACATTATGAAGTATGACTTGTAAAAATTGTATACAATGTCACTTAGATCTATATGATAGCTTAATTAACCTTTACAAAAATGAATTAGATGATACTGGAGCTAAGGTGTATTATTACGTACATTGATGTCAGTGATGACAAACACTGCGCAAATCTGAATGATCTCATCATCGTCTCCAGGATCTCACATGAGTCCTGTTGAGATGAGTTGAGATCAGAGTGATCTCTGTGTTGACTGAGACATTTACCTGTGCTCTAGCTCTTGTACCAGTATCTCACATGAGTCCTGTCTAGATGAGATCAGCTAGCATCTACCTTTCCACTAGTGGGGAACACAGGCACCCCTAACTTCATGTATAAGAATCTTCAGTGTCTGATTATACACAAAAGTATATATAATTATAATTTTCTACTTTTAGAATACCCCTAACTTTATGTATAAGAACCTCCAGTGTCTGATTATTGATGAGGCAGACAGGATCCTTGAAATTGGTTTTGAGGAAGAGATGAAACAAATCATGAAACTTCTACCAAGTAAATAACAACATTTATTTTAATTTTTGTGATGAAAATTCACAGTATACTATGCATGGGAATATTTATTTATGGAAAAAATATATTTAATAGAATATCAAATGCTATGAAAGTTTTAAAAAATAAAGGACAAAAAACTAAATTTGATCCTTGTTAAGTTTGCTTTTTACAGACATGTGATCTGTGTAAACTTAACCCTTTCCTGTGTTTTTATATTTTCGTTGAATGAACACTCCTATAACTCCATATGATCTTTATTTTTGAAGTTGAGAAAACCTTTTCATGCCTATAAATACCTAAATATATTATATGGTGATTATTTTTTGTGTGTCAGATTAGAGAGACGATGTTATTTGAAGTGATTAATTTTTTGTATCAGAGCGGCGACAGACGATGTTATTTTCAGCCACTCAGACAAGGAAGGTGGAGGATTTATCACGGATTTCTCTAAAGAAGGAGCCGCTGTATGTGGGGGTGGACGACAGGAAGGACAGCGCCACCGTGGAGGGGCTGGAGCAGGTAAAAACAGTAACAGGGATGGAGTTAAATTAGGGATCACTGGGACAAGTAATGGGGGACGGGGTAAAAGTAGTGATCATTAGGACAAGTCAAGTAACAGTGACAGGGTAAAAGTAGTGATTTCTGGGACAAGTAAAGGGGACAGGGTAAAAGTGGTGTAGACATCTAGATGATAAATTAGTAAGGTGAAAGCTTTTGTTTCCTTTTTGTTATGGATGAGATAGCAGGCTAATGGGATAATTGTAAGTAGAAAGAAAACTAGGGCTGTCACGGGTACCCGAAATGACCCGGAACCGCGGAACACTTCATTCGGTTCGGATACGGTTCTGTTTTTCCGGACAAGTATTTGTATAGTAGTGTAGGTTTTACTATAAAAATGGCATCAAAAACGAGACATTTCTTAATACATTGCAATTAAAAGGTGATTTAAATAATATGGTACAATTGTTGTCTAATCAGGAAGCTACTTTAAACCTGTTAAAATGTTGCTATTTTGAAGATTAAATGAAAATATTCTTTTTGTTGTTGAAAATAATACAAATCATTAGCTTTTATTCCATTAATTACCCGAACCGAAATACCCGAAACCAAACCTAAAAAAATCAGAACCGACCCGACCCGAAAAATTTTGGAACCGTGACAGCCCTAAAGAAAACGTATAACTAGAAAGATATAACTGAGTCTATCATATATGGAAGAAAAGATTTCCAGACTAACATTTATTACAAAAACTTTTTTATAAATAAATTAAAAGAATTCTTTAAACTAAATAATGTATTTGTTTGTTACCAGGGTTATGTTGTTTGTCCATCAGACAAGAGATTTCTACTGCTCTTCACCTTCCTAAAGAAAAACCGCAAAAAGAAAGTGATGGTTTTCTTCAGCTCCTGTATGGCTGTCAAGTACTACCACGAGCTTCTGAATTATATTGATATTCCAGTCATGTGTATACATGTAAGTGGTATCTAGTTTTACCATGTGCTTCTGAATTATATTGATATACCTGTGATGTGTATACATGTATGTGGTATCTATTTTTTTCCACTAGATGCTAAACAATGTGATAATGTGAATTTGATATTTAAGAATATATTGAGATTTTTTCCTAGTTTTTGAGCTTAATGGAAAACATTTCATCTTTCTACTTTGTTTTGTTAATGTGACAACAGGCAGATCTGTGACCAGTAGTCAGATACTTCAATAGATAGAGCACTTCTGTAATAATCTAACAGGAGGCCCAGATTGAAAATTAAGACCAGCCTACTAAGATGAGCCCACTTTTGATCTCAGTCTCACTTTTTCAGAAGGAATTGATATTTAAAAGGAAAAGCGAGACCGAGATTAAAGTGAGTTGGTCTAAGTTTTATGGTCCCTAGGCCTGGTTCTATACAATTCTTCTAATTCAATTCTGTCTCCATTATTTCATCAGGGAGCTTTGAAATCTTCTAGGTCAGTACTTATACACCTTGTATTATTGATTGTAGGGAAAACAGAAGCAGACTAAGCGGACACAAACGTTCTTCCAGTTTTGTAATTCTAAGGAGTCTATCCTGCTGTGTACAGATGTGGCGGCTCGAGGGCTGGACATTCCCAGGGTCGACTGGATTGTCCAGTTTGACCCACCAGACGACCCAAAGGTTAATTCTCAAGTTCGATAAATCTACATAATTTTATATCTTCTAATCTACAGTGAATGGAAGAGAAAAACCCCCAGACAGAATTGATCTTTCCTGTAACAAGATATTATGAAACTGCAGTAAATTAATAATTACAAGCTTTGTTTTGTAGGAGTGCATTCATAGTTTTGTTTTTTATAGGAGTACATTCATCGTGTTGGTAGAACAGCCCGTGGGGAGGGGGGTATTGGTCACGCTCTGTTGATTCTACGTCCTGAGGAGCTGGGATTCCTGCGATATCTGAAGCACGCCAAGGTCCCGCTGAACGAGTTTGATTTCTCCTGGAGCAAGATTTCTAACATTCAGGCACAGGTAAGGGGACACTTGGTATTTGTGTTAAAGAAGATTATTTTACTTTGTAAGGCTGTTATGGATGGAATATAAAAGATTTTTTCTTGATAAACTTTTGCATAAGAATCATCAGAAAGGCCCTTTTATTTAAAAAAATTAAGGAAAAATATCAAGACTATAAAAAATAAATAAAGATTTTCTGATATTAAGTTTTAACAAAGTATGAGCTTCTCCTCCAAGCTTTTGAGACACATTTTCTTATAATTATGTACTAAATAGTCATCTTAAATGAGGAGAAAAGATAATTTGATATTTACAGAATTACAATGTACCACCATTCCTTAAGTTTTGACATTGTATAATTCTTTCCTGTCTGATGTACTATTGTGAGGTGTTTTCTCTATATTTTTTTATGAAGTTGGAGAAGTTGATAGAGAAGAACTATTTCCTACACAAGTCTGCACAGGAAGCATACAAATCTTACATCCGCGCCTTCGCCTCGCACAGCCTCAAAAACATCTACGACGTCAACAGCCTAGATCTCCAGAAGGTGGCGCTCTCATTCGGATTCCGTAATCCGCCATACGTAGATTTAGGTAAGCTTCCATATTAATGTGTTTCATAACATTCATTTGAGGGGATGAAAAATGAACAGATTCAAAATGAAAACATAAATTCGATACTGACTTTTTTTAGCATAGATAAAACAATATAAGAGTTTTTTAATTGTATTTTTATAATTACAAGTGTATTTTGTTGAATGATTTTTGTTTTCAATAATGGTTACCTTGTTTGGTGCAATTTTGAAACTCTTGATTTTATTTTTAACTTGTCATTTAAAGTTAATTTATTTTTTCTTTAAGTGTAATTTACATAATTCTCTTTTGATGATATATCTTGATCTATTCTTTAAAATTTTATGACATTTTTAGGAAGTTATTTTTTTTTTCTCTCTTCTGATGTTATTTTAATTTCTTCTGACTTCAGATGTCCATGGAAAGAAAGGAGGCAAAAACAAAGGTCACCGGGGTAAACCCGGAGGATTTGGTTACCATAGAGACAAGTTTGAGCACAAAGCAAAACTATACAAACCTCTGAAAAGTAAAGGACATGGCAAAAGGCAATTCAGTCGGTGACCCAAAAATGTTTATTGGTGACCTTGACATGATGACAACAAATCAATGACCTTTCAACTTTAATGTCATGCGAGACAGGATGAAAATATACATGTATATGCAACACTACTGTCCAATTTCAAACCAGTGACCAGGAAGTTGATTTGGATAGCAACTAAATGGTAGCTTACATTTGTAAGAAATTATGTTCTAACAATTATAGAAGAAACAATTTTTATATGAAATTTTGCAGTTCATTGTGAATTCATTGTACTAGTATGTATTTTTGATGTTAGAAGATGGATCATAAATGATAATGCAAACTTCTCCCCATTCTGAGATTGTGAAGGTTCCTAGATACCACAACACAGATACATTTTTATTGAAATTAAACGAGAAAATCTTTTTTTTTAATTTCTTCTAGATTTTGTTTCTTCAGGTTGAAAAAGAGAAATCAGTTATTCCCCTTCTTGCAAAAACATTTGTAAGGGATACATACATGTAAAACTATGTTTTGTAATGTAATTAATTATGTTATGAATAAATTTTTCAATGAAAGAGTTGTGAATAATATTTCTATTATTTAAAGGTTAATTGAGTTTCTAATTAAGAGTGTAAGAAGTACAATTCTGTTTATATCATATGCATGTAATTTGCCAAAAGAAAGAAAACTAAATGTTTGCTCCAGTAAAAGTAAGAAAGAAAATGCTTTTTAAGGTACATTGATACTCTGATAAGAGAGATAACTCTTAATAGCACAAATGACTATTATTCCTTTATAAATTAGTCAAGTTTAAATGCCTGTTTTGTCAAAACTTGTCCCGCAAGCCATGCTATAATTATTTGAATTTTATTCAGCATATATACAATTCCTTTGGAAAATCATAAAAGTTAAAGAAAATTTTCTTATGAGTGAGCAGAGGGTTTATGAACCTTAAGTTGTTATCTGTAATAAGACTAGGATTTTCTCATAAATCTTGTTTACAGTACATTTCTTCAAAGGAGCAAAACCAGAGATCACTCAAAACACCAGAGTTGAAATCAGATGCCTGTCCAATTGAGAGCTGTCTGTTATAATATAGTTAAATAAATTTAATGATTAGAAATGATTGTACTGTATAAAGCATTAAAATGTCATAGATTTTAATGATCATGCTCAGAAGTGTAATTTAGCAATGTCAGCTGGAAGCAGAGTAAACAAAAACTATTGCTGGCGAAAATTTTGTTTCGCTTATAAATAAAATTCCCAATAGGCAACTCAAGAAAATAAGGTTTAGCAAAAATACATTGATCTACAGTCCTGCTTAGCTCTATATCAATCCTGGCAGAGGGTCGGGCTCTTTCCCTTTGTATTAAGCCCATCGTCTGGCACATATGATACTCTTTGATGGAATTCTTAAGAAAAGCAAAGTTCTGGTACCATCTTAAAGATTTTGCATTGAAAACATTATTACTTTCAAGACACAATTTTCAATAATATATTTTTTTTTTACATCACCAGTAATTTGTCAAGCTCAACAAATAATAATAAGATTAGTTTTGAAAGATGACAAGAATAACGAAAGGGAGGATTCTGTTTTACAAGATTTCTATATTGTTTTCAATATTTAAGTATTGTAGAATTAGTTTTTAACTGAAACAAGAGGCCCAAGGGCCACATCGCTCACCTGAGCAATTGGCTAGGAAAAAGCACATATATCAGATCAGAACTGAATATTTACTGAGTGGGGGGGGGGGGGGCTTGATTTTAACTCCCAGGGGGTCATGATTTGAACAAACTTGAATCTTCACTTTCTGGGGATGATTCCCTATAAATATCACTAAGCATGGCTTTGAAGTACTTGAAAAGAAGATTTTAAAAGGTTTCCCTATATATTCCTATGTAAAACTTTTATAAGCCATTTGGCCCCACCCTTCCCCCGGGGGTCATAATTTGAACAAACTTGAATCTAAACTACCTGAGGATGATTCCACATTAGTTTCATCTTTCCTGTCTCAATGGTTCTTGAGAAGATTTTTTTATATAAATTTCTATGTAAAACTTTGATCAGCCATTTTGGCCCCACCCTACCCCAGGGGGTCATGATTTGAACAAACTTGAATCTACACTATCTGAGGATGAAGCTATATGAGCTTCATCTTTCCTGGCCCAATGGTTCTTGAGAAGAAGATTTTCAAAGATTTTTCCTACATATTCCTATGTAAAACTTTGATTGGCGATTTTGGCCCCACCCTACCTCCGGGGGGTCATGATTTGAACAAATTTGAATCTACACTACCTGAGGATGATTCCACATGAGTTTCATTTTTCCTGGTTCAGTGGTTCTTGAGAAGAGTTTTTTTAAAAATGCCATTAATTTTTCTCTAATTCATAATTATCTCCCTTTGGAAAAGGGCTTGGCCCTTCATTTGAACAACATTGAATCCCCTTTACCTAAGGATGCTTTGTGGCAAGTTTGGTTGAAATTGGCCCAGTGGTTCTTGAGGAGAAGATGAAAATGTGAAAAGTTTACAACAACGACGACGACGACAGACATTGGACAAATTTTAATCAGAAAAGCTTACTTAGTCTTTGGCTCAGGTGAGCTAACATGGAAAGTGATCTTCATCTTTCTTAATATAAAATTAAGGTCATTCATCCTCTTGTAAGATCATATAAAATGACTCTTTTTTACTTTTTTTGATTTAAACCAAGCCTCTGCACTCACAAATTCTCAGAAATTAACAGTGGTGTTAAATGAAATAGCCAGGAAAACTGCACACTAGTTTAGAGAGCAGGACAATAAAAATATCATTGATAGTCCATTTATAGAACTTTATTAATTTCTGTTATTTTCAGAAAACTCCTTTTTAGTCTTTGATTGTCTAAAAAACTTAATTGTTCTGTAGTAAGTTTAAAAAACAGAAAAGGTATTTTCATACGCCACAGTTCTGTTAAATATACTGACCCTTCTAGATTATAAAAAAAACTTTTAAATTCCATACATCTAAGTATATGAAATATCAATCTCCCATGCAGAGTTGTCGTTCGTTCCTCTCTCAGACACCTCTGCAATGGGCTCACGTCAAGATTTTTGACATACCGTATAAAACATGATATTTGCAGGATTTTTTAAAATAAAAATAATAGTTCTGGATTTATTGAGTAAATATTAACCTCAAAACTCAGACATAACCATAGAAATTGAATTATAATGAATTAAAATAAACGCACTATTTCCTGTGTTTATCACTGTCACCCCTACTAATGTTATTGTGATTTAAATTCAAGACACGTGGTTTAGGTTGATCTATTCAAAGGTTATAGGGTAGAACCGGTTTTAGAAATAAAATTGGCAGTAAACATGATATTGCTATAGCCTGTTTCTTTTGAAAATATGTCCTGTAATAAATGTTTCCAGACCTTTCTGAAAGACTTTCATGATTTTCAACAGAAAAAGGCTTAAGGAGGGGGTGTTAAAATAACAATATATTTTATACTTTTTGAGCACAAAATTAGAGCTCACTAGTGACCGATTCGCTGGTAAAAATGTGCATTATCACCTACACTGACAAACCTTTGTTTGCCTAATATGGCTATTGTTATAAATGCGCACAGAGAATCTTACCACGAGCAACTGACCAATCGTTGAATGAATAACAACGTTTACGCCGACTATATGTTTACATTTTACTTCGAGCACGTAGTTAGGTCAATCTAAGATCATGTTAATGGACTGCAAAATAAAAAAAAATGATCTTACGAACAAAATACAAAGATAAGAAGCTATGAAAGATGATACGGGCGTTTTTAATTTGCTGTAAATTGGAAAAAAAGTTTAATGATATGTAGTTTGTGTCTAGTTCAGAACACCAGCTCTTCAAGGGTAAGGAAAACGAGCAGCATCTCTTATGCATTTAAATGGACAAAACTTTGTTTACGTTCGTGATCACGTGTTTTGGCCAGGGAATCCACCTGAAAATTGTATTCACCGATAGTACAACAAAGGAATTAATACAGACGCAAATCGCTTTTGCTGTATGACTTTCAGGAATCTAGACTTCCGCCGTTTATTTAACAAATTATTTTTTTGTCCTGATGAGCATGAAAATAATATTTTTAAAAATGCTTTTCATTTACCATAAGATTTTCCTCTTTTTCAAGCGTAAAATTCCTGTAGTATTCGTAGTAACCCATAATGCAATACTCATTCAGCTGATTGGTCAGTAAAATCATGCTGGTGCCTCATTTGCTAATCTGACGCCAAAAGGTATAGTCCCGGTTCCCATGCAAAAATATTTGTCCAAAAAGAAATTTTAATTCATGACTGCAGAAAATTGTTTTATAAAGAATACTTATTTAAGTTTGAATGAATGTAAAAGAGATCGATTGATTGAAGTACATTTCTACAGACATTATCAGCTGATTCTAGGGTGGTGAAAACTGAAACGCAACATAACTTTTCTGTTTACCATGCCTCCACGTGCTAGTCACTTCCTAGCCACATTTCCGTGAATAATTTACCCTATCTCGCTGAAGTCTCGCTATCTCTCGCCAGAGCCACTGCCAGAGCTACTCTGAACTCATCGGGTTTTATAATTTGCAGAACACCGAAAAATAAAAGGTTCCGAACACATTAGTAGGGGTGACTGTGATATACGCGAGCCAACGACAGAGGTGAATGTATGAGCCGATGGTAGAGAGTGATGAAATATATGCAAATATACTTTGAATATTTTATTGAGCCAGAAACCAGAGAAGAATCCCTCATTAAACAGGCGTGTTATTTACTGATTTATTATATAAATTAATATTCCATTTACAAATAATTTATGCAAAACACCAAGTACAAGTTCAACAAATAAAAAAAGTATTTTAAAGGAGTTCTTTATAGACAAAAAATTCATATCCAAACGTGAATGATTTTTTTTTTCGAAGCGTTCAAATCTTCACATTGAAACGTTGGTTTTTTGGGTCGGTCAAAAGATTAATTAGCAATTTATGTGGGTAACTACCTCACACCTTAGGTTATACCAGGTATGTGCTTAATTAAATAGTAAGATTTAATTGTCGTCCTTCTGGAAATATTTGTACATTGTGACAGTAGAACTATGCTCACTCCCGACCATTAATATGTGCTCGCCATCAATACAGATAGCACGTGGTTTGTTCGGACATTGACCTGGAATCAGCAGAAATGACAAAAATTTGCCATCCATATCCAACAGGTGGACACTAGAGTAATTTCTAAGCAAGGAAGAATATATATTACACACCAAGATTTGTCCCAGCTTGTCTTTACAGACTCCAGTGGGGCGAAATCCAGACTGAGAGTGGTGACCAGAGTAAGAGAAGCGGTACTCTCCTGATGCAGTCACCACCACAACCTTATTGGCATTAGAGTCTGATGTACAGATGTCTCCGTTTATGTTCTCTGTGATATAAGTTATACTCTTGTAAAGATTGTTTCCTTGATCACCCCTCTGGATCACCTGAAGTTTCTTCCATTCCTTGCTGTATCTGGTCACATTTGATTCTTTATCTTTATTCATTCCCACAAGTATGTCTCCATTAATGTGGGAGGAGTGAACCGCCCCCGGTTCCCAATCCTCAGTGAAAATTACTCTTGTGGTGTTAATGTCGCTGTTCACTCAGCAGATTGCTTTACTTTTGGCCGTAGTAAAGAGTAAGTGGCCCTCAGATGTGACTGTATGGTAACCTATTACATCTACTACGTTAGTGGATATTTTCTTTAAAATATTTCCCTCTGTGTCATAGAGGATTAGATTCCCCGAAACGTCACTGCCCCAGAACTTATTTGACGACAAAAGAGATAGATGATTCATCGGTGTACCTATGTTAATTTTTCTCTCTTTTTTCAGATCTAATTTAACTGAACGAGCAACTTGAATATCGCAAAGCGATTTCATCAGTCTGCCGTCACCTTCTTGCTCTTTACTAACAGGTAGAAGTCTAGGACTTAAATTAATTGCTTCTTTGTATTGAGAAATAACCAACTCCTTTTCTGGCCAATTTATTATTCCAAACTGTTTTTTTATCTCCGTTTTATCCTCTGTGCCTTTGATAAATGTCGGTAACGTTGGGTGATTTGTTATAGATTCTTGCATGACTTCCAGTGTTTGTGATGAAAACAAATGCTGATGGAATGTTAAAAAAGTGGATGGCATTATTAATGCAGTTTCCATCTTGTTTTTTAGTTCGTCAACTGAGGCTTCCATTTTCAACTTGTCTTTAAATGATTCTTCTAAATATGATCTTTTTATTGCACCAAGCTCAGCAATCTTTTCGTAGAGAACGGTATCCACAATTTCTTTCATCTCCTCAGCCCTTTGGATCATCGCTGATTTCGTCAGATTAAATCTTTCCTCATATTTTTCTGTTTGTTCTGTCTGGGGATTTGATTTTTCTTCACCGATCTTTGTCAGTTGATCTTTGCATTGCTGCAGTCTTTCATTATAGACAACCTATAGATCAGAAGTCTGGTGATTTCTGTGATCTGAAGTAGAGCATTTGGAACAAATAGGGGCCCTGCAAGAGTCGCAGTAGATTTCAAGATCTCTTGTTGGATGAAATGGACATTTTTCTGCCGGCAAAAGTATTCTCCTTTTCATATAAAGAACAACTTCATGGTGTCTATTGTTCTCTTCTTTGAGATGGACGTCTCTGTGCTGATCAGACAAGCTCTGTTGGCAGTCATTGCAATAGAGGTTGGAGCTCTCTTCGCATATTGTGCACACCGTGTAATGTTCAGCAGGTCCAGATTTATTGGCGCTATCTTCAGCCATATTTTACGAGGAAACTGCATTTAAAAAAAATCAATGAACCAGAATATCTAAGATTGTAAACAATTAATATTAGATGTAAAATATAAATTATTCTTTTTCAAAAAAAGTATCATACAAGAGCTTCCATAATTTTTCAAGCAAGCCACATAGTCACAGGTTTCTGAGGAATATTGTAATACAAATTTTACAATCAGTTTTATTTTTTTAAGAAGATCCCCAACTATTGTGAGGCACCAAAATAATTTATTTTATTTTAGATTGGTTAAATAAAGTGAAATATATATACTGTGTAAAAAGTTACTTATATACATATATTATGTTAACAGATAAGTATAAATTGTAAGTATTTTTAATAAACGAGAATAATATGCAAGAATTTAACAGGAAATAAATAATTTTAATTTAATCAATCCATGTGTCCTCGATCTGGCAAACCTTGGCAGATGACCAACTTGAAGATAAGACAATCACATTTTCAACGAGCAGTCACTTTATCTTCCTTGTTCATTAAGCAACTTGTCGAATAATTTTAAGCGTTTATCAACAAATATAAAAAGTAACGTAGATAATTTATAGGGCGCGGTTTGCATGTCACATGGCATTGCAAAAATTTATTATTGTCCATTTTACTCTATTTTCTCAATAGTATTGTCTATAACAAGATTTGTAATGCATAATTTGTATTACTTGCAATGTACATGATGTAAAACGTTTTACTTTCATTTTGTATATTTTTAATTGTAGTGGATGTTTAGCATTTACATTTCTCCTCTTATATCATTAAAGATTTTTTTCTCTCTTATACTATATATTTGTATAAGGAGATAACAAACAGTATTCAGGCTCAAAAAATCCTTCAAACAATAAAAATCAGGAGCAGAGCAAACACGGACCTCCATAAACATCAGAGGTGGGATCAGGTGTTATGAACATGCGACTGTTATATAAGTCGAAGTGTGTATTGAAAAATCTTTTAATAAGTCTGTGAATTACAAATTATCGGTTTTATATAATAGTGTATTACATGTTTGAACTGTTTTGATGGAGAAGAATTCTGAATCTTGTCAAGATTATCAATAAGGTAAAATATTTATAATACAGATAATCAATCCTTTTTATCTTCAGACAATGACTAAGTAGTAACTCTAAAAAAGTTGAGCATCTCTTTCCGACCGGTTACAGCTGCCGCGTGTGTTCGACCTTGTCATGATTGGGAAATGACGGGAAAATCCGTCGTCAATTCAGTGTGTAAAGAATGGCCAAACAATTATTATGAAAAACATCCATCATTTTAGTGCAATTGCTGATACAATGTAAGGTAAAATAATGATTTTAATCAAGACTGTTGGTGATTTGATCCATCAACTTGTTTGTCAATAACTCACCTCGTTTTAGACATTGTTCGTATGTACAGCTAGCCCTTACGTATCAAATCAACTGAAGCATAAAACCCTATATGCAGGAGATAATTCAGAGTATATTGCTACATAAGTTAGGGATAAGGTCAATTGAAAAAGTTATCATGTTTACAATAAAGCTTTGTTTTTAGGTTACCATTAATGTTTTTTTTCCTGGTAAAATATCCATGCATCAGACTCTGTGGTAGTTTTTATTTCAAGCTCATTGGGAAATATCGACTCGACATATGAATGAATGAATGAATTGATTGATTGATTTACGTCCATTCGAAAATTTTAAACTCATATAGAGCCGTCACTAGGCACTCAGGGCCATTGAGCATTGCCAACGCCTGTTGTGACACGGGGGCCTTATATTTTAAGGTCTCATCCGAAGGACATGCGACTTTCACTTTAACGTGCCGAGCTCATGGCGAAGGAACAGTTGCTACCCATTTTATCGACTAAGTCAGTCACGGCCAAGATCCGAACTCACGACCTCCCGATCACGGAGCGAGCGTTCTACCGACTGAGCTACCGTGAACAGTAATGCAAGAATGGAAGAAAAACTGTTAATTGATAATACGGCGTCGGTTTTTCTTAGTGTCGAGTTGAAGTCAACAACAAGTGTTTTCTTCTTCTCATGTATAAGATATTGAATATATTCTGCTTCATATAAATACAAAACTATTTCTGCTTAGAAAGGGGTGCAATTGGTATCTTTATAAATTCTGCGAGATTGTATGAAAAACCACATACTAGATATTATCAATCTGAAACTCAAACATCTTTTAAAAGTCAGCCTCAGTATACTTGTGTTTATAGTCAGAATGTTTTTAACAAAAGGATGTCAAAAAGCCTGGACATGATTCAACATTATAACAGAAAGAAATCTTAAACGTTTTGTTAACCTGTACATGATCCTCAAGGTTGACATGAGGATTGAATTTTTTCTACATAAGACTAAAAATATCGTTAGTAAGGGATGGTAAGTGGTTATGCGTGAAATGGACTGTCCTCCTTTCCATACTTTTTTTTTCTAAAAGTAATTAATTTTATTTTTACCTTTTTATTAGTCCCCTACCGGTGAACCGGGGGGACTATAGGTTTCCTCTGCGTCCGTCCGTCCGTCCGTCTGTCTGTCTGTCTGTCTGTCCGTCTGTCTGTCCCCGTCAGTCTGTCCCACTTGGTTTTCCGCACTTTTTTTCTAAACGCTTGCAGATATTGAGCTGAATTTTGGTATGTGAGTGTCTCTCAATGAGTTACAGATCAAGTTTGAAGTTCGCTTCGCTTCATTGATTTTTGACAGAATTATGGCATTTTGAATATTTTGCATAATAAGATCGAGTTCGAACTGCGCTAACTTCCGATTGTCGTCAAAAATATGAAGCGAGGAAAAGACGGTGGAGAAATGAGCTGAATTTTCGACTTAATGTGGATTATTTTATTAGTTTTAAGGCATTTACAACTTAAAAATCTCGCAGTTTTACCTTGGACATGACTTTTGCATTATATAAAATGACATCCTGAAGAAAAAGGGGAACCCGGTAGGGGACATGTATTGCTTATGCAATACTCTCAGAATGCTTGTTAATTTAAAAATATAAAGCTGATCAAATGTTAAGAGGCTAATTCCCGGTTTATAGTCTTTAACATTCTTGCAATCAAATTTGAAGTTTGAAGGATTTTCTTCTGTGAAGGGAGAGGTTTCTAAAGAAGAACAAACAAAATACAGATGATTGATGTTTTTTGTAGGTGTGCGAAAAGGTTTTGGATTTCTTATTTTGAAAGGAGTCGTAAATACTTTAGTAACTCTTTTTAAAAAATAAACCCGATTCCAAGAATTCCTCTTACATTTTATCTCTTACATTTGATCAATACATAGAGCACCGTTGGGATCGGGGTTAGAATAGGTCCTCAGTACCCCTTGCTTGTCGTAACAGGCGACTAAATGGGGCGGTCCTTCGGATGAGACCGTATAAACCGAGGCCGCGTGTCACAGCAGGTGTGGCACGATAAAGATTCCTCCCTGCTCAAAGGCCGTAAGTGCCGAGCATAGACCTAAATTTGCAGCTCTTCACCGGCAATGGTGACGTCTTCATATCAGTGAAATATTCTGGAGAGGGACGTTAAACAGTATACAATCAATCAATACATCGATCCATAAATCGACACATAAAACTATCTTTCTAGTTATAGTCTACTTGAACGATGCCCTTTAACTTACTGGGTAAATCTAGAGAATTCACATGTGGCATTAATATGCTATTCCTTTTTTTTTTTTTTTTAAAACTTTGAAACACTAAATCTTATAAAACAGATTTGGACGTAGTGCATAAAGTTTAAGAGTAATGATGCAAAACAAATCATGTGTAAAAAATGCATCTGTTACAGCTTGTGATTTATTTAGAGTTCATATCAAAGAAACCCCAAAAGAGGAAAATAAGATACCTTACCTTTCTGTGGTTAAACTACGGCTGCTCTTGGTTGCTGAGGGATTGTGTTACAAATCACGTGATCACTCTACAGTATCTTAAACTTCTTAACGTTACTTATATTGTAAAGTACCTGCTTAATGTTAATGGGAAACAAAAGAAATTTCAAGTGCATGAACAAGTATTTGTCCTGTGTCACTTCTGTTTAAATATCATTTTGTCTACAATGACGTAAAAATTTCACTGATTACCTTATTTATCTAAAAATGTCAAGTTTATTTCCATTATAAAAAAACTACAAATTCAATGGCAAAGTCCATAAGAGGGGGAGGGGGGGGGGGGGCTGAAATAAAAAATGTCACAAAGTTTGACACATTTGTTTCACATTTGACTATTTTACTTAAAAAACATAAATGGTAACCTAAGAATCAGGCTTCATGATAAACTTAATGACTTCAACTTTTTAATCGTAAACTTACCTGCCCTATTTAGCAATATACCTTATCACCTGCATATTATATAGGGGTTTATGCGTCTCAGTTGATTCGATATACAATAGCATGCTCTACGTGCGATCAATTTCTAAAAAGAGACAGACTATTGACAAAGAAGTTGATGAAATAAGAAAGATGAACAGTCTATCATTAAAGCCGATCACTTCTCGTAAAAGGCTTTGTTTGTCATATTTCTCTTCAATCGCCGCTACATCTACAACCCCGCAGACCCCCTAACAGTTCAAAGTATATCTGTTCAGGTTTCACTTGTGTAGACAATCATTTTACATTTCTCGGTTGGGACGAATTAATTATCAAATTTTACGCATTTCCGCACCAGGAGAAAAGTAACATCAAATGTAGA
This sequence comes from Saccostrea cuccullata, assembly GCF_032062105.1. NCBI lineage: Eukaryota > Metazoa > Mollusca > Bivalvia > Ostreida > Ostreidae > Saccostrea > Saccostrea cuccullata. The sequence continues at coordinate 132,760 of NW_026926912.1, read as the reverse complement.
TCAATGCATGAATTAAAAATACAAAAAAGTCACAAAAACAATGAATAAACGTACAACATCCGACAACACAAAAGGACCACGTCGTCAACGATTTTCATGTGTGCAGTTGTGTGTAACAAAATCGAAGGGTTTATATATCTGTGTGACTATGCCGATCATGACAGGGAGCACCTGATAGGTGTGACTGTTCACCAGGGGATGCTCACTCCTCCATGACATGTGACTCTGGACACCTCTGATGTTGAAAAGGTCTGTTCCCTCTGCTATTGATTAGGCTAGTATTGTTTAATGCCATGGAATTTTGAGCATGAATAATAAATAATATTATTCAGGCATGCTTCGTTTAATTTGTGATATATTTTTCAAACAGGAAGTCTTATTAACCTCCAAAACTGGAGAGTCTCATTGTATCGCGGCATCGAAAAAGATGGATGTTTAGCGTTGTCACGACTCTCAAGGTACAATTTTTATTTTTATTATTTAATTTACGATGTAATTTACATGAAAGCTAAGCAATACTACAAACATAAGTTTTTGAAAATATGAACTTTATAATGTTTTTACTAGATAATAAAATCAAAGGTCCAAATAAAATAAAAACGGGAATGGAAATATGTGGGCTAAAATTAGGTTTTATTTGAATTTATTAATTTATTTTCCGATAGATGCTCCAAACTTTTTAATCATCACAAAAGTCAACAATCAGATGACAGACAGAAATTGAAGTCCATCAACAAAAAGGATATCAGCTTTTTATCCTTATATATATATATGTGTATATAAAATTACCGTGATATAATGGAACCCGCAATATAATGAGAAATGAGGATATAGACTTTTGTAGAGTCTACAGCATAAAACAACCCCCTCCCGAAGCACAACAGGCATGCGTCATTGCTTGATCAGGATTGTCAATTTCAATTTCACACTGTTAATAGACATCAATCTTACCTTTCAACGTCAATCATTTATCACATGGAATAATTTTTTTTTGCCTATATAAGCCCTACTTTACGTTTCTCCCTCTAGTTGAGCGAATATCGACGTGACGCAGTCCAAACAAACTGACGTCATTTCGTAATGGGCTGTTTTTCAGAGAGAAAAAATATGGAAACTAGTTTTCGTAATAAATTATCCAAAACGCATCGCGTTGGTCATATTGCCAGTTAATAATTCTAATTTAACACGCATTATTTACATATACCAGGTAGTCACTTATTTTGTGAAAACAAACAAAAAATATACAACATTTTAATCCGAGGGACATTACAGCTTGTGAGTGTCTGTCTACTGTCATCCACAGGTATTAATTTTTATCATGACTGTTGATCTGACCAAAAGTTAAAAAAAGTTAAAAACATGGATTTAATTTCTGGCTGTTGTCGCATAAAATTGCTCTAATTTGTGATTTCTGTCTTAGTTATCTCAAGGTATGTCACTCGTGAAATTACTCATATTGTTGTAATGACATTTATTACATAAACAATGCAGTTAACAAATACACAAATATACAGAGATAACGAGCGCACACAGCAGCAAGTTATTATATATGTGAGGCGCACACAGCAGCCCCTGACCGCACACAGCAGGTCGAAATAGTTCACAAAAGTTACCAGTGGTTTCTTACACGGAATGGCGTCTTCTTCTACTGCTACACATGAACGCGTGACGTCATACGCACACATACACAAAAGGGGTACAACACGGGAATACATATAGGGGCTCGGCACAGGATACAAATTGTACTACATTCCCCCCTGTTCCAAAGAAATGATCCTATCCTGGACCTGAAATAAAAACAAATAATGCGGCAAGTCACCGCATTGCAAGAAATACACAATATATATACAACAGACATGAAGCAACATGAATTAAATATGGTAAAGGCATTTAAGGTTGTGAAGGGTTTGTGTCAGGACGTCAGACACTATTGCCCTCTTAAGTTTCGCAACCCTCTCAGCCACTGGTAAAAGAGCCCATGGGGTGTTGACATCCATGCGGGAAGTGGGTGGCAAGTATGGAGCATCTGACTCCAGCAAAATCCTGTCCATGGGCATTGCACAGAGAGCGTCCGCGGTTTCAAACAATCCCAGGAGACTAGAAGTGAAACCAAACTTTACATTTGGTAAACGCTACATCCATGCAATGGCTTCTTCTGGGCTCCCAATGTAGCAGTGCCTATGGATCCGCAAGTCTATCAGACCCAACTCCTCCAAAAGAGCAAGGAATTCTCTGGCTGCGTACCCGGAATGGAGGTCTCGGCAGTGGACTACGAGTGTGAGGTCCATGTCCTTCGCCAAAGGAAGAATTTCTCTAAGAAATGCTCGTTGGCGGGCAATCGATTCCTTCTTGCAGTGCTTTAGGCTTTGGCATCTTGGACTGCAGCGGCAAGATGTTGTAAAGTCTAGGCCAACCTTTCCTAAGCCGACACAACCTGGTTCCTTCAGAAGTTCGCGCAGCAGTTCCATGGAATAATCGCTCTTCACAGTGTGAGGGTGGAGCCCAAAAGTTAAGTAGATCCTTGGATCTCTAGCCTGCTGGCGGAATCGTTCCCAATGATCTGGGAAGACGTAGTTGGCAATGGCCACACTAAGTCGGAAATCAGGGTCATCGAACTCATCTTCCAATGCAGAGAAATCCCTCAACCTAGTCCGTGAAAGCAGGATGTCTAGATGGAAGTGGGAATCCCCAAAATGTTGTTGTAGTAGGTCTGGCCTGCTAAGGGAAAGAACTGGTGCCACCAAGTTTCCAGAAAAAGTCAGCTCTTGCATGGTCGCAATAACATCCCTCTGCCCTGCAGGTAAAAGGAGCTGTAAAAGATTACATATGATTCTCCAGTGAACGAGTGAAGCCACAGATGTCGGTGGATGAATGGAAAAACATTGAGACCGGGCAAGACCATTAGCATCCTCATACAGGTTCAGCAACTCGACTTCGCCATCAGTAAAGTCTGATGCTGCAGGATTTATTGTCTCCACATACAGATGCTTCTCAACCACAAAACAGAGAAGGTTGTCCAGAGACCCCAGTCCAATATGATAACATATCCTGTGTAGCAAACCATTCATGAGAGTGACCCAACGACGTCTATTTGCCTCATTAAACAAAGCACCCTCGGGATGGCCCTCAGCATTAATATGCTTTGCTCTAAGGAAACACTGCTTCCCTTCCTGGACTCCACATTTCCAACATGCTGTCAAAGCTCCAAAGTACCATGGAAGGTGAGAGCGCAAGACATGGGGCTTTATAGCTGGTGTCCTACCAGTGCACAGCGGACACTTCCGTCCGGGCAATATCTTTGGTTTCTCTGGCACTTTCACTGAATCATCTTCCATGTCTTCTTCATAGTCTGGCACGAACAATGCTTCTTCCATATAGTCAGACATATTGCTGTACAAAAATAGAAACTACTAATCATTACATCATGAAATAATATACAAGTATTAGTACCTTATTGAGATAAATGACCTCAATAAGTTTGACTTATGCCTGCCTGGCACAATATAACCAAACAAAAAGAGCACAACTTGTAATTATACATAATCTTCCAGATGAGCAGGTTTCTTGATCTTTCTTCCTGCTCTGGTTGTATCTGTGGATCCTAAATCTGGATTCTTCTCAATGTCATCAACAATATTCTGATTGTTTGTCTCTGTAGATTCATCTTGAATTGCCTCCATGTCATCAACAATGTCCTGCTCATTTGTCTCTATCACAGTATCATATACTTCACCTGAATCCTCCAGGCTGTTGTCTGTACCAATTAATTTGTTCTCCCCACTATCAGCATCAAGTGATCTCTCATCCTCTTCAAAATACTTGTTTCTCAGCCGCCGAATCCACAATGGCAATTCCCTGTCATTACATCTCTTTAATTTGTCATGATGAAGAGTGGACTGTCTCTCATTCTGATCTACAACAGTGTATAATGGTGGGTCAGCTGAAACGACAAGGTAAGGGCCCTTCCATGGCGACAGTAACTTGCGACTCTGTCCTACTGTAGTAGCCTCATTAAGCCTGTAGACGACATCTCCTTCTGTGTATGTCCTCTCATTTAGCTTCAAATCGTACAGGCGCTTCTGTCTCCTCTGCACGCTGTCGAGTTGCTTCCTCGCAAACGAGTGTGCCTCCATCATGACCTTGTCCAGATGCTTCACCCATTCATCTGGCTCATATTCAGTCAATGTAAGACTTGCCATTCCAGTCACAATATCAAGAGGCAAAATAACTTCACGTCCAAGCATGAGTCTGTTGGGCGTATATCCTGTAGAACGGTTCTCGGTTGAATGAAGGGCCATAACTAGTAGAGGTAAGTCTACATCCCAAGTTCTTACCTTGCCCTCTATGTAGCAACGAATCATCTGAAGAAGGACCCTTTTATAGCGTTCAACCTGTCCATTTGAAGATGGGTGGTAGGGTGTTGTCCTTGTCTTAGATATCTGTAAGGCATTACACAAAGCCTTAAACAGGTCCCCATCAAAATTTCGACTTGATCTGTATGGACAGTGAGTGGACATCCAAATGTCACAATGAAGTGGAGGAGGAACTCTTTGGCTATTAGCTGAGCAGTTTGATTTGGAAGTGCGACACAATCAATCCACTTTGTAAATTGATCTATCATAACAAGGACATACACATTTCCTCGTTCGCTAGGTGTAAATGGGCCAAGAATGTCCAAATGAACACGCTCCATTGGGTACCCTGCATGATGTCGCTGAAGTGGGGCTTTGGGCTTGACTGACAACTTCTTATTTTTATTGCATACAGAGCACGATTGGACATATTCTCTGCAGTCTTGGGACATACGATACCACATGTACTGATGTTTGACTCGCTGCAATGTCTTATCCTGGCCTACATGCGCTGCTGACTTCATATCATGGCAACCGTAAAGGACTTCTTCTTGCATGGTTTTTGGAACCAGTAAGCATAGCTTCCGGTTTGCTTCATCTCGCCAGGCATAGAAAAGTATCCCGTCCTTTATGAGCAACTGACTCTTGCACATCCAGTATGACCTCGAGGCTGGGCTACTCAGAAGCAAGTCATGTGATGTAGGGGGTTGTTCTAGCCACTGGAACAATACTGATAAATCTGCATCTTCATGTTGTAGTTTTGGTACCTCTTCCTTTGTTTTTGTTTCTGTCCAATTTACTTCAAAGGAAAGATCATCTGTTAGCACATCAGTGTTGTACTCTACTCTCAACACTTCTGCAGTTTGTCCTGGCTCAGGGTTAATGACCTTGACAGCTAGCGGTACTACGTTATCTACATCCTCTGAGAATCTCTCCCACTGTTGACAGGCTTTGGTACAGTAATTGCAACCTCCACAAGGCAGTGATTCCAAGTTGGAACCTGCATTATAACAATCGCAAGCCTCCAATCTATCAGGAATACGTGATAAGCCATCTGTATTGGAATGCTTGTTCCCATTACGATGAACAATTTGCATATCAAACTGTGAGAGTTCCTCTATCCAGCGAGATAACTGCCCCTCGATGTGTCGAAACCTAAACAACCAAACTAAACTGTTATGGTCAGTTCGTATCGTGAAGCGTCGTCCCAAAATATAATGACGAAAATGACGACAGAACTTCACAACTGCCAGTAACTCCTTGCGTGTTGTGCAATATTTCCTTTGTACTGGTAACAGAACATGGCTGGCATAGGCTATAGTCCGTTCCTTGCCATCTTGCAACTGTATAAGTTCAGCTCCTATTGTTGCGTCAGATGCATCAGTGTCTAAAATAAAGTCATCAGTAGGAGTTGGGTAAGCGAGACAGGGTGCTGAGGATAGTGCTGTCTTCAAGTGTTCAAATGCCTCTTGGTGCTCAGTGGTCCAGTGAAATTGCTTTGCCTTTGAACCTGTTAGCTCATACAGACACTTTGAAATCCCAGCATATCCTTGTACATGTTCTCGATGGTAGTTAGCATAGCCAAGGAAAGATTCAACTTCTTTCTTATCTGTAGGGACAGGCCAGGACCGTACAGCATCCAATTTGGCTGGGGAAATCCTTACACCTTCTCGAGTAATTCGCTTTCCTAAGAACTCACATTCAGTCTGGAATAAGAAGCACTTTCTTGGCTTGAGCTTCAGGTTATATCTGCTAAACCTCTCTAGGACTACAATGAGATTGTTCAAATGTTCTTCAAAGGACTTGCCGAGAACATTAACATCATCTAAGTACGCAATGACATCCTTCCATGTAAGGCCACGCAACACAAGCTGTATAACTCGCTGGAAGGTGGCGGGAGCATTGTACAGTCCGAACCCCATTCTCACATGCTCAAACAGTCCAAATCTAGTGATGAATGCTGTCTTTTTCTGATCTGCTGGATCAATTTCTACTTGATATACAGTACCCTGACTCTATATCTAATGTGCTAAAGTAGATCGAACCGGACAATGTTGAGAGACAATCTTCTATGTTAGGAAGGGGATAAGAGTCCTTGACTGTTTTTTGGTTTAACTGGCGATAATCGATGCACCATCTGACCGATCCATCCTTCTTACGAACTAACACAGGAGCAGATGACCAATCAGAAGTTGAAGACTGTATAACTTTGGCATCCAACATTTACTGCAAGTGTGTCTCTTCTTCTCCTTCAAACCCAAAGGGAGTTCTACGCATTTTTTGTCGCACTGGGGAAGAAGTTCCGGTGTTAATCTGATGTTTAATCTCCGAAAAACATTCAAATCTAAGTCATGTTTTGCAAATACTTCACTATACTTATTCAGCAGTGCCTTGACTTTGTTAGCCTCATCAGCATTCAGGTTCTTGCAAGTTCTAACAAACTTCACGCAAGTGCTCAGGCAGATCCAGATCCTCTGCTGGGGCTGGTTGGCTAACTGGTTGAGCACATTTTATGTTACATTGTTCTACACCTCGTAATTCCTCGCTGAAGTCCATTGCATTGCCTATGTGCTTCCCGGCCTTTATAACAATTGTACCATTTGTCGGGTTCATAATGTTGACTCTAGCTGATTTCCCGGAATCAACTATGGTTGCTGCCATGACAAACTTTCTATTGGTCTTCAAAGGTTCAAGGACTAAATGCCTATCATCATTAATGTTGGGTCCATCAATAACAACATTTGTACAGGAAACTGTATTTTGAGGGATGACTGTCCTTTCTTGCATGAAAACTTTCCTTATGTCAACATCTGTGCCACTTTCAGTTCTCTTGACTATCCCGGTAATGGTATTGTTGCCTATTTGCAATATGTTATCCCTCAAGTCTACAATGCAGTTGTATTTTACTAAGAAATCCAAGCCAAGTAAAATACTATCTGTTATGTCTGCTGCATAGAGATCTGCAAGGTAGATTCTACCTATGCAAATTGGTACACTTTTAATTATATACCCAGGTATCCTTTCATCAGGTACCACACCCCTTAGGTATATGAACTGCTTGTCGTCAATCATCAGTCCCAATTCTCTCGCGAGTTGAAGATTCATCACAGATACTTGAGCAGCAGTATCTATTACAGCAGAGACTTTCTTTGAATGTATATGGATAGGGATCACCAGGCTAGCTACATTTACTTGTTTTACTAATATTTCCTTAACATCCCTGTCAGTAGATGAATTCAGTTCATGACCGAGCTCATCCAATGACAAGAGTGATACATCTGGTGTTTCTTCCAGCTCTTCATGACATGTTTCATAATTTTCATCCAGACTCTCATTCATCGGTAATGTCTGGCCATCATCTATTGGCTGGACTGAGTGTTGGCCGATCCACCCAGTCCTCTGAAGTTTAAATCCTTTTTATCTGGGCTAGGGCTCCTCCCCTTGTCTCTAGCCTGAGGGCAATCCCTTTGCAAATGACCATAACCCTTACAGAGGTAACAGCGACGGCGTTGTGGACTTGATGGGGGTGTCGGTGACCTTGACCTTGGCTGGTCCTTCCGTTCCATAAGTCCTATGAGCTTGGAGATCAGGCCTTCCAGTTTTTCTGAGGAGTCTCGTCTTGAGTCATGAAGAGTGCGAATACATGCCTCGTCTGTAGCTGGCTCCACACAGTCGTCTTGGAAACTTACACGACGAGTACTGTAATTAGCTCGTGAACCGAACAGTGCCTTGCGATTATTTACAGCTGCTTTGACATACATCAAGGCCTTGTAAATACTCTTTGGGTTCTTTTCCATAGCAAGGTGAGCAGCCTCCTTATCCTTGCATCCCCTTAGGAAAGCTTCTACCGCCATTTGATCAACAGTGCTGTCGTTTGCTTCCGGAAGTCCATCCATGGTTAGAAAATGGACTCTTTGAGAAAACTCCTCAAAAGTTTCATCTTCCTTCTGTCGCACAAATTGTAACTGTCGTCTCGCAGATATGGGTGCCTCCTTTGTACTGAATCGCCTTGACATCTTCTTTAAGAGATCCTGATAGCTACAATGTGTAAGTTCACGTGCAAAATCTAACGCCTTATCCTGCAGACAGTCAATTAGCCATCCCTTTGCTTTTCGCTCACTCCAATTATATTGTTTCACTTGTTTTTGGAACTGGAAGATAAACGAGTCCCAGTTCTTGTCGCCACGAAAGGTAGGCATCTTAGGTCTTGATGGGCTCCTCCGGGATTTACCATGCCGAGTTTTCCTTCTGGATAAGTTAAGTGAGTCATCAGACTCACAGGAATCTTCCGAGTCTGATGAGCCAGAGCTACTTTCTCCTCTATATCTATTAGCCTGTGTATGTCTCTTTTTTGGTTGTCTCAGGTCGGCACTGCAAAATCTATCTCCAAGAGTAGATCGCTGATGGTCAAAATCCAGTTGCATATTTGCACCGCCCACACTACACGGGGTAGAAGATTGAAAGGATGGTCCTCCAGAGGAAGGAAATGCAGTAAATGACTGCATTGATCCCAACTCAAATGGTGAACGAGACCTAATACCAGTCATCATGTGTCCTCCTTCCAAGGTACGTTGTCCAGGTTCTGCCCTCAAAGAGGTCAGATGCGGTGTCATGGGTTCATGCTTAATTCCTGCCTTGTCCAAAGGTGTCTGTGGATAACCCAGTGGCAAGTTTTGTATGTTTACGGGTCTTTGTCTATCTAGCTCTTTTCGAAGTTCAAAAATTTGAGTCTCTTTTTCCTTAAGGGCCAAGTCTTTACTATGAAGCTCCTCTGCCTGCATTTGCATTCTGCCCTGCTGCATATTTAACCTGTGGTGCAGATCCTCCTTTTCAAAATAACAGGCTTCTAATTTCTGGTTGGTATGTCTTAGTTCTCGACTAAGATCTTCATTACCTGCAGCTTTACTTGGTCGTCCGTTATTGTCGTCTAATTCAATGCGGCCTTCATTGATCCACTGCTGCCATACTCCTTCCTTGATTGTTGAGGCATAAGCCAGCAGTTGAATGGAAATAGGAAAATTCAGCATATCTCGTAATTGGATGATAGCTTGAGCTCTCTTTTCTCCAATGTTCTCTAAAGTTTGAAGCGGTTTGAATATTTACACGCATGTTCAATGTTTGTGATATTTATTGAAAAACAGCAGTACAAACTTTTAATGTTAGACAATAGATAGAAAGAAAGAAAGTAGAAAGATTTAGCAATTTAATTATGGCAAATAACCATACACAAATTGCTAGGGAGCAATTGGTAAGGTAAACAGTATTTGCTGTTTGATGAAATCAAAAATTAACACAGGTGTTAGTTATATGCAAAGCAATTTGAATGAACCTTTATTTTATTCCTTTCTAAAAAAATAGCAATTGTACTGCAGTGCGCGTCCACCCTAAGGAATGGGGGGAGGGGGGTATTAAACTTTTTTTTGGTATACTTTTTTTTCCTACAATTTTGTTATTTATATGGAAACAGGACTCAAAATGGAACAGCTATTAACCCTGTTGTATTTGAATGACAAGTATGAGATTACCTACTTAAAATAACAAGTATAACTGTAAGCCTATGCAGAACTTGGCTACCCTTACATTCTGAGGAAATTCGAACGAACAATAAATTTTGTAAATTAACCGTTATCTCCCAAAAATAACTCTAAGTGTGAATTAACCTATCCAATTAACTAGTACAAATTAAAATATATCGGTTCTGAATCGTTATCTAAAGTAAAATTGAGTTTGATATTTTTCAGAAGCACATGGCCGGATGTTTCGCGCCGTTTATCCTCGTCGCCAATGTTGTAATGACATTTATTACATAAACAATGCAGTTAACAAATACACAAATATACAGAGATAACGAGCGCACACAGCAGCAAGTTATTATATATGTGAGGCGCACACAGCAGCCCGTTACCGCACACGGCAGGTCGAAATAGTTCACAAAAGTTACCAGTGGTTTCTTACACGGAATGGCGTCTTCTTCTACTGCTACACATGAACGCGTGACGTCATACGCACACATACACAAAAGGGGTACAACACGGGAATACATATAGGGGCTCGGCACAGGATACAAATTGTACTACAATATCAAGAAATTTTTGAGAAGTATAATTTAGATAAGTCCACATACAGCCATCGTCGGAAACCCACGGGTGATCTCGTCTTTACTTATCACCCGTGGGCAAACTCGCCAAAATATCGCCGTAAAATATGCTAATTTGTTGTTTTTAGTCAACCAATCAGAAAGTTGGAACTCTTCAATTTTGAAAATTACGTTTATTACTTTGCTATTTATGGTAAATATTTTGACGCTCGTTAAAACGTGCGAAGTTTAATTTAAAACAATGAAAATCAATTCATAAAGGTCGCTGACATTAATATCCGTCAGATATTATGAAGGAGTGCCTCTTTAATTCTAACTGCAAAATGCACCGATGAGTGGATTTATCAGCTGTGTTAACTACGGAATGAGTTTTTCATGTTTTTGGCAATGCCGAACTTGCATATGTAACGTGAAGTGTGATTCGTTGTTATGCATCGCGACTCTGTAATGCGGCCAATCAAATGACCCATGCATATTTAATTACATACGACGATTTTTCGGCGAGCTTGCCAACGGGTGATAAGTAAAGACGAGATCACCCGTGGGTTTCCGACGATGACATACAGCATGATTCAAAATCGCAAAGAAAATATGGGTCAGTTTACATCACAATGAGCTATGGTACAAAAATCTTGACTTTAATGCGCTTAATTGTAAGCCCCCGCCTTCTACTGCGCATCCCGTTATGAAATTACTGGATCCGCCACTGATGCTGTGACTGTGAGTATGGCGAGAGTGTGAAAGAGTGTTAATGGAACATACGTGTTGTCTGCAGTAAAAAATACAAATAAATTCAATAGATTACAGTTCATGGATCAAAAACCGATAGAAACACATCGGTCGGATATTGACGGTCGTTTTGAATAATGTGTCAGGCAATAATTTTTCTCCTGTTTTGTCTATGAATTTTTTTGATCATCCTATTTACTGAATACATGACTATTCAACAGGGGATACACATTTTTTATGGCACCTGACCCCTTACCTGATAATTATGTAAAAGCACAAATATTCGTGGGGGATTAACTTTCGTTAATTTCGTTGTTAACAATTTTGAACGAAATTAAATCCCACACGAAATTTTATATGACTATATTTTGAAAAGGCTTACTCTCAAAACAACGAAATTAAATGCCAACGAAACTAATTTTGAAGACAAATCAACGAAATTTTATCCCCACGAAAATTTGTGCTTCTATAGTATATTTAGCGAAAATTGATTTTAAACAAGTGAGCGTAGATCTTTTTAGCGCATTTCTTGATTTTCTTTCTTTATGTATTCATGTGTTATTGTTTAAGACATTTAGCAATGTACTTAAATTAGCGGAAGTATCTTTCGGCCAAAAGTGCTAAAAAGAAAACACCGCCAAATGCTGTACGTTTACATTAAGTGGTAAATGCTCTTAGTTTATTTTATTGTAAAATAGAGCATTATTATTGCTTGATATAGTGTCTGTAAATTTTAAAAGCGGACTTCATTTTTAAATGGCTTTGGGCGGACTTTGATCAATGTGTGTATTCAGGAATACCGCAAAAAATCATATATAAATACAAAGGCGTCCAGAAAAGATAAAGAAAATTAACTTCAATCTAGATGTAACCGTCTTAAAAAGCTCATTTCGTAGACCATTAGCTCCGTGAAAGGAAGGTCGTGGGTTCGAACCCCAGCAGTTACTGACCTAAGGTGATAAAAATAGGTACGAACTGTTCCATCGCTAAGCTCTTGACACTTTGAAGTGAGAGTTGCAGTTCCTACGAATGAGGCCTTAAAAATAGAGGGTGCGTGTCACGACATGCGTTATCACGATAAATATCCTTCACTGATCAATGGCTCTAGATGAGTGCCTAAAATGGTATACATACACGTCTCTACATGAATGAAATATTTCCGAAGGGGACACAAAACAACATACAATCCATCAATCTGGTTGCCGCCATTTAACAAGTCCCATCTGAAAAGCATTTCAAAATGATCGGACTCATGTCAACATTTTGTCAAATAATATTAATGAAGTTGCATCTAGATTATAGTTTGAAAAAAGAATGTAAAGGAAGTGTTTTAGAATTCCAAAATCTATCCAAAGCAATTATAGGCTGAAGACTATTGAAAAAAGTGGTGCAGAAGAAACCTGGATCTCTAAAACAATAGAGGAAGAATCAGGAGACCTGGAGGAGTAAATATACCCTGTCAACTGGTCACACATGTCGTGTGTCCCTAGACAATTAAGTATGTACATTAAAAAGCTCAATCAGTATTTGACTTAATTAAATATTTTTGCTGACAAGGTTTTTGAAATGATAGTTTGTATTTGTTGATAATGTCTTTGTATCGACCATAGAACTTGCTAAATGTTGGTTTTAAAGTAGACTCTTGATTCTAGCTTACATCATACAGTTTATCACTATCATTCCATTTTATAAAAAGTTTGCACGAAGAGCCCATTACATGTACAAAAAAGAAATGCAAGTTGTAAAATCAAACTTAACAATAATAAAAACAAGAAACATATATTCTAATACAATTTTTTTGTAAAACACGTTTTGATTGGATAATGCACTAATGTTTGAAGCAGTAAAAGAGCATAAATGAAAGCTTTTCATGGTGACGTCATAATGAAGGGACGCAAAACCTCAATGCTCCGTGACGTATTTTATATAGCAAAATTCTACAAATAAGAGGTAAACAACAAAAAATGCGTAGATTGCATAAGAGTGGATAAATTATTTTCTTATTTGGTATTTGCGACCGCTAATGCTGATTTAACGGTAGCAAACATCCGTTTTCCCGGCTCCGCTTACGCGTCGCCGGTAAAACTCAGTTTGCGGCCGCTAAATCAGTCTTTACGGTCGAAAATTCCAAATAGGAAGAGAGTTATTCCCTAATTTTACAAAAATAGAATTTCATTTTAAAATTATGTATTTTACAAAAATATATAAAAAATATTTTATGTTAAAATGATTTCAAATGAGACAGCTCTGATCTGCAGATTGTGATAATACACCGCGTGATTAAAACCTGAAGGGTTGACTTAAATGAGCAGAGTAGAGTAGTTGACAAAACAATTAGAAGAAAGAGATTTAACACATTAGAAGAAATCCTAAAAGGCAGTACTTTTTATAGTAAGGAAGTGGAAAGTATAATTCAAATTTGCTGTCAACGCAGCACAGTTAAGGTGCGCAATAGAAATATCGACAAAATTTTGTATTCAAAAATGTATTTGTAATCGGAATGGCGATTATTTTTAGTACATTATTTATATCGGATAATTGTTATTATGTTTAATAACTACATATTGAGGACGAATATATTTTATATTTAGACTAGTCACGCAATGCGGCAGTCACGCAATTTTAGAATTTGAGCACATTGACTTGCAGTATTGATGTTACATATAAATATCACTAGTGCAAGGGCATAACCAAGTTTAATTTCAAAGTTAATATTATATAAATATTTTCAACACACATTGTAGTTTCTTAAATGTGCTGCGATCCTGTGTAAATTCTGCAATTTCATTGTTAAAATTATATTTGTATGACCGAATGCTATATTTTTTGTAGGTCAGCGGCATGAAATATTGATATAATTAAATTGTTTTTAAGATTTCATCAGGATTCATTCAGATACCTTAATAGTTCTAGAGTTGAAATGTAAAAGCTTACTATGATTCATAGAGTGTATGCCCTTGTACTAGACCGATTTATTAAGACCCCCTCATTACCCTCCGGTGTACTTGCATACAAATATACGGCAGTGTAAATTAAATACGTAATGTACAGAAAATATATTAATAAAATAGTGAAGAAGACATTAAATTCAAGTTATTGGCACATAGAATATCTGTAAATAATATTTTATTTAATAAGAGAATACATATTTTGTTGAGAAAATATTACTTGATCTGTCTCTCACTGCATACAAACTACGTCACGTTGTAAGAAATGACGTCATATTGACAAGTGTATTGCGATCAGTGACATGTATATAACATGTTATGTGGGATTTAACTTAAGACAAAACAATACCCTGTAGTAAGTTTTTATGTAGTTGGATCATTTATTACTGGTTCAATTAGCAGATAAACTCATTTTGTGGTATTTTAAAGAAATGTTGTATGACGTATATTGTGTATGATGTCATAGTCAAGTTTTCCCGTACAAATTAGGCTCCGCCTCCTTTTTGTAACCTTAAATGTGCTGCGAAAAAAAAATGTTTTCTTGTATCGCAAGTAAACGTTCTAGATTGGATATTTTACTAGCTTTAGGAATAGATCGTCACATTGAATGATTGGTCCTAAAATTGACTTTAAACCACTTTATTTTGAGTTCAAAAATTATGAAAGAGTGCATAAATAAAACTTTCTATGGAATTTAGTAAGTGTGCAATTTTGATTGGGTTCACACTTCTTCTGGATTTACATATTTTTAGTTTTCTTTCATCTGGAAATATTTGTACAAAGTGACAGTAGCACTATCCTCACCCACGACCATTAATGTGTCATGGTCATCCAAACAGAGAGCCCGGGGTTTCTCCGGACATTGATCTGGTGAGAGTAAAAGTGAAAGGAATTGACCATCAATGTCCAGCAGGTGGACACTGGAATAATTTCTGAGGCCAAGCAAGGCGCAGTAGCTATTACACACCAAGATATGTCCCAGCTTGTCTGTACGGATACCATTAGGATGGAATTCAGACTGAGACTTGTGACCTAAGTAAGAGAACCGGTGCTGTCCGGATCTGCTCACCCCTACCACGCTATGGGCGGTATAGTCTGATGTACAGATGTCACCGTTGATGTTCTCTGTGATGTAGTTTATACTCTTGTAAAGGTTGTTCCCTTCTTCATCTCTTTGGATCACCTGGAGTTTCCTCCCTTCCTTTGTAAATTTTGTCACCTTGAATTCTTTATTTTTATTATTACCCACTAGTATGTCTCCATTAATGTGGGAGGAGTGAATGGCCCCTGGTTCCCACTCCTCACACGAGATAATTTTCGAGGTGGTCAACTCGCTAGTTACTTGGAATATTGCTTTACTTTTGGCAATTGTGAAGAAAAGTTTTCCCTCTATGGTGGTTGTGTGATAACCCATGGCATCTACTACGTTAGTAGTTATTTTCTTTAAAACATTCCCCTTCTTGTCAAATAAGATGAGCTCACCCCAGCTGTTACTGGCCCAGAAATTCCCAGAGGACAAACCAGATAAATGATAGGCTGGGGTACGAATGTTCATCATTCCTTCCTTTTTCACATCAAATTTAATTTTCGGAGCACCTAGAATATCGCACAGTGGCAGCATTGTCCTTCTGCTTTCTGCTTCTCTCTCCTTACTCAGAGGTGGAAAGCTCTGGCTTAAATTAATAGCTTCTTCGTGAGGACCTGAATACAGTTTTTTTACTGGCCACTTAATTTCTCCAAATTGTTTTTCGATCACCTTTTTATCTTCTATACCTTTAATGAATGTCGGTAATGTCGAATGATCAGTTACAAGGTCATGTACTTCCTCCAGTGCATGTGATATCAATCTCTGATGGAATTTTAAGAGGCTTGACGGCTTCGTTAATGTCCTTTCCATCTCGTATTTTTGTTGGGCAATTGAGGCTTCTATATTTGATATCTCTTTTTCTGTTTCTTTAAAATATGAATCTTTCATTGCACCAAGTTCACTCAACTTTTCGGAAAGAACAATATTTAAAATGTCTTCTATCTCACTGAATCTTCGTTCCATGGCTGATTTCGTCAGATTAAATCTTTCTTCATCTTGTTCTGTTCGTTCTTTCTGGGAATCAAGTTTTACTTCACGGATTTTTGTCAGCTGATCTTTACATTGCTGTAGTGTTATATTATAGACAATCTCTAAATCGGAGGTCTGGTGATTTCTGTGATTTGAAGTAGAGCATCTGAAACAAATAGGATCCCTGCAAGAGTCGCAGAAGATTTCAAGATCTTTTGTCGGATGAAATGTACATTTTTCGACCGGTAAACGTATTCTTCTGTCTTTGTACAGAACAACTTCATGGTGTCTGTTTCTCTCTTCTTTGAGATGGACATCTCGGTGCTGATCACACAAGCTCTGGTGGCAGTCATTGCAGTATAAGTTGGAGCTAACTTCACATATTGCACACCCTATGTAGTGTTGAGCTGTCCCATTAGATTCTTCCACTTTATCATCAGCCATCTCAAAACTGCATGAAAAATAAAATATTTTTAATCTCGATAAACCATAAAATTTATTTCTTTAAAAGTATCCAAAACGGCAATCTTTAGAAATTATGTTAAGAAAGGATCCCTAATCTCTAGGCAAATGACTTATAAAATCTTTATTACATTCATAAAAAGGATTCTCATCAGTAATTGCGATTGCAGAATTCCAACCTTGTCTTCTAAACAATTTGCATTCATTTGAACTTTTAAATTCATGTTTTTATTCATCGACGATAAAAAAAATGAAATTGGTTTAAAAAAAAATAATCCAAGTGAAAATATGAAAGGCATTTCAATAATCCAGAAGCATTAACCTAGGTTTTTTACCTTCCAGACAAAAATTAAGTTAAAATTTATTCCACTTGATTAATTGATTTCATACAATATGCGGATAATTAAGGTTCAATGATATGAATATTAGTTATAAACATGAGAATTTCGTAAGTACCAAAACATTAAAAAACAAGATAGTTATTTAGCGGACAGTATATATAGGGAATGTATACTGCATCACGAGTCAGGTAGCTTTTCTGGTGGAGTCTCCCTCTATATCAGGCAAGTTAAGCAACGGCGAGCCTGTTTAACCCTTGGATGGGTGACCGCTTCACGTTACGGTTATTAAAAGAATACTTTTATATACATGCTCCAAGTATGACCAATTCGTAGTCAAAGCAAATTATGTACAAACAAAGATTCAAGCAGATTAGTAGTTTTATTTTTATGATTTCTATTGTCGATATAGTCACGCACTGTATCAGGGAGTACCTTCTATTTTCAAGTGTTAATTAAAGGATTTTGCGTACAAGTTATTAGGTCATTATTGTCTACACATTTTCCAGTTATTTAATTGTAACAAAGTGTGATCTGTCGACAGGTGATACCTACAGCTCAAAAAACATAATCCCGACTCTGATATTTAAAACGTCCTAGTTCTGCTCCTAATTTGCGAAGTTTGCAAACACTTTTGCATCTCATAAATATGCATTATATTAATATTTTAATAGGCTATTGTACGAAAATGTTGTAAAGCATAATTGCTGTTCGTTATCGCCATATATTTCATTGAAGCAATGATAGAGGCATCGTCTCAAGCCACGGACCGCATATAGTTCTGTCCTACCCGTGCTGCTTGATCACAAAAACTGTCTTGAATATTTACGCCTCTCTACTGTGACGTCATATCCAGTCAGTGGCAAGTGTTGTTTCCATCGTAATTGAAATCAACAACTTACTTCATCAGTATACAAGAAATATTTCCTATACTGCGATTGGACATTGAAAGGTCGCGATAAAGTTCACCATCCGAGTATGCTTTACTCGCATTGTTCAATATTTTAATGAGCTAAAGAATTCTTTCCCCGTTCAACCACGGCCAGAATGGGCGAGATCGTACATTTATCCCGTGGTTTGCGACGATGTAATAGAGGGCATATCATTTGATAAAAAATGAGTAAGATAGGAAGAGTAAAACATCTTTGATATTAAACAAAGAAGCTTTTCTCTACTATGTGTAGTCTTGCAAAATATTTATTCTTAAGACACTTTGAAACTGATCTGAAAACATTGTTTTTTCTCTGGCAGATGTTCGAACATGAAGATAAAAAAAAAGATAATCAATTTAACTGACCAGTGGTTTTGTAATGACATAGTTTAATATGTACATAAAGAGTTTTGTCAGCAGCGATAAAGACCGACAAGATGATTTATAACATTAAACACATTTCATATATTGTATGTCACGATTTGCTTTATCTTCAGAAAGTTTACTTAATATAGGTCTAGTGATTTGCCTTGTCAAATTCAGATTCATTTCTATGATGAAATCACGGCCATTTAGCCAATAATAATTCCTTAACATTAATGAATAAAAAAAACTTTAGTTATCTTATTTAATACAGAACAAAGAACATGGACTTCTGAAACATCAGAGCTGGGATCAGATGGTATTGTACTAGTGTAAGATACAATGCATCCTACTAGCTTGGGCGAGTGGGTTAAACCTTTGGCTCAATTGGTAGAACACTGAACTAGCAAGCCAGAGGCCCCTGGTTCAATCCCCACCAGAGGCACAAAATTGTCTGTATTACATTTGGCGCCAATGTTGGGACCCAGGTGTTCTTTGACGGGTGAATGTGAATACCCAAGAACTACGCCCCTAGACGTCGACACTCAAAAAGAGATTACGACATCTGATTCTCCGGAGGGAGACAATGTAGTAGTGTAAGACATGTCTGTCTACTAGCTTGGGCTAGTGGGTTAAACCTTTAGCTCCATTGATAGAGCGCTGGACGGGCAAGCCAGAGGCCCGGGTTCAATCCCCAGTAGGGGCATAAAAATGATGTATACTGTAATAGTATCGTGAAGCAAGTATTCCCTTTCGATCGGCCGCACAAGATGTTTGGTTCTTGACATGATCGGGGAATTAAACAACGGAAAAGCTGAGGCAATTCGTTATGTAAATGATGTCCTAAAATCATTATTGAAATTGAAATTTACATAAAATTCCTTTGTTTGAATAAAATCATAGAGGATCCAAGAATAATGCTAACATGGTTAAATATGTACATACCTTTCTTTTATTGACATTTGACAACAGCTGCTTATTTTTCCGTAAAGTTTTCATGTCATTTCAGGTAGCATACCAAGTTTCGATTTAAAAATAAACGCCTGATAACAGGCTACATGTTTAAGATTGAAGAGCCTGATAACAAACATTATCACAAGTTTACTTGTACCTGCTATTGATATAACATAAAATGATGAATTTCAGTAAACAATATTAAACAAATTTTAGGTAAGTAAACATAGAAAATTGAGCAAAAATGATGGTACGTTTGAGGGGAAAGACTCCAATTTTCAAAACACCTATGCTTTGTTTTTCTTGCAAAAATGGGGGAGAGGATTTCAATCCTCCCTCATCACCCCATTTCTAACACATATATGACACTATGAAGGTGATAAAGTTATTCAACAACGCAGGTATGATAAGGCTCCCCACAGAATATTGTAGTGTACTCTGTGCAAGCACTCCTCTGAACTGCAAATGTATGACGTCATAATTGAAAATGACGTAAAGTCACTGCATACTTGTGCTGTAATGATGGGGAAAGTGTCATAAACTTTACACTTTAGTTAAATCTGCATTTAAAGATGCAGAATGCTAGTTTAAAAAAAGGTTTTTAACATGTTTTCAAAAATCTAATATATTCGAATAATTTAGATAACTTTTCTTTATTACTTTTGTTTTAGTACGTACGAAAACCAATGGACAGAGGCAGATTTCATCATATGTGTTTAAAAGAGCCTGTCGCAGGTTATTAAAGAGGATTTATTAAAAATATTTTGTGGAAATATGTAGGAGGAGTTTCCCCTGTAACTGAATCCTGCTTGGGAAAGATGTATGATGGCTTTGTTTTAAAACAGATGACGATATTCAGCGGAAAATACCCTTAGATTTGTCTGTAAGTTGAAGTTGGTGTGAAATATTTTGTTCCAAATAAAAACTTATTACATTTCCCAAGCACAGTTTGGGATCACAAGGATGCCACGAGTTTATTTATGCTAGAAAAAGTTAATTATAATTGTGTTAACCTGCGCCGAAGCGATTTATGTGAAACATCCCCCACCAAAAAAGAAAGAAATTACAGTCACGTGATCAACACGGTCATGTGATATCGTAACAAATATGTTTATATATAGCCTTGAGAAATCTCTATATGAAAAGGGTATTCTAAAGTACATAACTTAAAATTAAATTCAAAATCAACTTTGAAATGCAGCGTTACATTTTAAATGCCGTTTAAGCCCTGGGAAGCCTTTAGTATGGTAGGATTCATCTCATATGTTTAGTATTTAAAAATTAATTAAATTTTCACAGAATCAAGAAGATAATATTAGTAAGTGATAGTTTCAGTGAAATTAAACTTGACTGTTTTATATAAGAGGCAAGGTCAGGTCAAGGTCATTGTCTTTTACCTTGACATTAAGAGTAAAAGATAACTGTTGCCAATCATGTATTACCTACTTCTATTTTAAAAAGTTTAATGATTGTTCCTTTTGCATAAAAACATATTACTATACGGGGTCTATAGCGAAAAACATATTCCTATACGGGGTTTATAGCGTGATATTACCAAATGAACATAAATAATTTATCTTAACTGGATATTGGCTAATCCGAATTTTCTCTGTTTTTCTTAATTTTTAGGATATATTAGTTATTAACAGATTTTTCCTATATTTAGCTTTTTCTTTTTTTCACATATAATAAAGAAGTCTTATAATTGTAAAAAAAATTATACAAAAACAAAAAGCTTTGATCGTTTACTAAGAGAGAAAAAAATATCTTTTATGGAATTTTTGCTCAAATTTGCACTTTGATAGGAAGCGATTAAAAACTCACAAAGTTCTAGTTTGTTTGAAGTTTGAATAAAATCATATTTATTTGATATATTTTGAAAGTTTAGTCCCTCATTATTAATTTAAC
Source organism: Saccostrea cuccullata (assembly GCF_032062105.1). Lineage (NCBI taxonomy): Eukaryota > Metazoa > Mollusca > Bivalvia > Ostreida > Ostreidae > Saccostrea > Saccostrea cuccullata. The sequence continues at coordinate 111,622 of NW_026926912.1, read as the reverse complement.
ATTTGAAAATTTCTCCAAGTCTTCAATTGAGTAAAAAATGTAAATAAATTCATTGTTCTATTATAATTTTGAGAGGCAGAAAAGAAGATATTTTCATACGCCACCATTCCGCCAAAAATATAGTCCCTGCTAGTTTTCAAACGCAGTTTACCATTTCTATTTAAAGTTGTACAATTGTGACCTCAATATATAAGACATATAAGCAAATCTACTTTGTATGTTTCATCTAGTCAGAAACCAGAAAAGAACCCTACCTTAACAGTACTACGAACGTGATTAAACAAGTGTTTGCTTTGTAAAACATGATATATGATAATGAATTTGTGGTCGTACCTGACTTTCATCCTAAGAGATCTTCAGATTTAATAAAACATAAGGTGGTTTGTCGCTTACCGACACGTCTGATAATTCAACAGCAGTAATTTAGGAGTGTTTTTACTCAAAGTCGATTCATTTAAGTCAAATTACATGTACAAATAAATATATATCATCCCATGACATGTCCACTGATTAGTTAAGCACATTCATTTTTTGGACTACCAAAAGGGTTTATCTTGTTATATTAATCATATTTGGGTAAACATAATAGCGGTTATCTATCATATGGGGTTTCAACTCCCAAACAGTGATTTATTTTGCATGAGACAAAAAAATTCTTAGATTTGAATTCTTAGAGGCCAATGACATGCGCATGTAGTGTCAATATGTGTTCCAATTAATGGCAATTGTCTTTTTCAAAGGGTCACGGATTGTGCAAGCACTTCTGTACAGTTTAGTCGACTGGGAACAGTTGTGGTTTCGGTGTTATTCTTTGTTCTTTAAATAGCAAAAAGCCTGATGTTAAAAGCTTATTTTAAGGATAAAAGACAAAGATTGATACAAAAAAAAACACTTGCAAACGTTTCCTTTAAACAACTTTATTTTCTGTCCAGAAGGGGTTGCAACAAAGGGTGTTCAACTAAACGTTTTTTCCTTACTTTAAACTTTTACAAATATGATATCTACCTCCTGCAAAGTTAAAAAACCACTTCAAAGTTCATACCATAACCTATATCCTATAGGTTACCCTTTACATCGATATATATTGCTAAGCTAACCAAACTTTCTTACATTTCTATCAATCATTATATGCTGATTCCAAACCTGGTAGCCCAAGAATTTGTTTTCAGTGTTACTCCTTACTTTAATAAACATGTCCCTCCATGTACATGAGTTTGATCCCCCCACCCTCAAATAAAAGTTAAACAGCATACGAATTTTAATCAATCAGATCATCAGATTCAGAAGACGCTACACTTTTGAGTCTTTTTAAACTGTCTTCTTTGTTAATTCCTCCGTAGTTCCCATTCATCAATTTGTTATGTATCTGTAATTTATAATGATGTGTATTAGCATACTCGCGATGCAATGGATCCTGAGTCAACTCATTGCTGACCAACGCCATTTAAACGTGTTGAATCAGAACCCTAGGTATGGCAAGAATGGTGCATGAGTAAAACTTTGCCTTTTCCATTTTCTTGGCATATTTAGTGTATCTTTATAGAAGCCTTATTCATTCTTGGTAAAATAACATTGTAACTCTCAAACAGATGATATGGTGAAAAATTAAAGGATCCATTGATTCTACATGTATTTTATGGCCGACATTTTATTTATTTGATAACATGTCATTAATTCAGGTAGTCTGGTATTTTATTTACAAGGATAATATGAAGTGGTAAACGGAATTATTTTCCGAAACTGTATAATTTAAAACATTCAAATTATAGCAACTTAAATATTCTTCATGTGGTAGTGTTCTTTGTAAAAAGTATTTACAGCATTAAATTAATTTCTTAAGGACGCGATTGCACGGCGTCACGTGATCACGTCATTTGGTGAATAAAAAAAGAATGTTGCTGAAACTATTTCCGGAATAAGGAGCGTCATGATATGTTTGCGCTCATGCCAAATGGGGTTTATTTTTCTATAAGTATAAGATATTGAAGATTGTTAGATGCACTTAGAGTGTTGGTGAGCGTTAATCATATTTTTTATCTATGTGCATGTTTTACAATTTGACACGTCTATCTATTGTATATCTATGATCATTGAAATCTATTTCATTAAAAATAAATTTTATTTATTTATTGGGGTTTATATCCTCATTTTTGAATTAGAATTTTATTTAAGATTGTTGTGTAACATAGGATCTACATCAGTGTATAGATAATTTCCAATAAGAGAATCAGACGGCGTGATTTACTAGATACATGTATAAATATTGATGAACGAAGGCGATTTTGATAAACGTGTTACGGCAAAGAGCACATATTTGTAGAAGACATATCTTAAAAAAATATCGCAAAGACTTTTGTGTTCTCCTATAAAATCTTTAGCATTTTCAGCAGTGACATCGACCGTAAACATTCAATCATCGTCGCACATATATTGTAAACGATTGTTGTAAAATGTTTTATGCGCCGTATTGAAACACAACACACTTCTTCTGAAAGAATACCAGGGAAAATATGTACATAAGTAAATAAAAGAAACATATGAACTCATCATGCTTATTGGAATACATTTGAAAAAATGTTTTATTTTTAATCACATGGACATGAATATATATGTTTCACTCCAGCATATACATGTATCATAAAGCGACGGAAAGTTATTTCAATCAATGATTGTTTTTTAATCAAAACAGTAGATCTATAGTTTTGACGTCAATTATGACATTGTGACGTCACAATGGAGATAGCGCTCATTTATGTAGAGAGAAAATGAATTGTACTTACTTGAAAAGAATAGGAAGGAAAACTATGTGTAAATGTGAATATTTAGAGCAATTATTACTAAAATTTGGCCAATAAGATTATTAATGGATGAATACATTTATTTTAAAAAAATTATAATGCAGTTACAAGTTTTATAAAATTATCTCTTTTCATTCAATGTGTTCAAATGTCTGCCACCCTCCCCCCCCTTGCCGATTCCAGGTCACATCGCTGAGTGTTCAAAGCATGAAGAATAAGGTCTTTGAGGACTGTGCACTGATATTTAAAATATTATTTATTTATACTGATATAGGAACAAAATGAATGTTTTGGAGATGAAAAACTGAGTTTGAAAAAAAGTTATTACTTTCGTGAGCACTGTCGGTGATAATTAAATCATTGTGCTCACATATAAAATGAGCACCAGCTGCGAGATTTTCAGAGGAAAAAGTATTCATTTATCTATACATATTGCTTTTATTGTCTTCAAACAGATTATGCATATTTAAGGTCCAACAACAAACCATCATATAACAATCTGTGAAATCTTTAATATTCTAGGAGGGGGGGGGGGGTACTGAAATGCGTGTAGCTTCAAAATTAATCTGATTACCTTACTTCATATTTTATCCATAAGTCACTTATAATGACTAGTACAGCATATATTAGTTTTGGGAAAATTCATTGGGTAATTTTTTGTCTAGACGTTAAAAACTGCTATTGAGGTGAAAATATTACTGCAATTTTACAATTAATACTCCCCCCCCCCCCCCAAAAAAAAAAACAAAAAAAAACAATGGCATTGCTACATTTATCAATAGTTTCCGAAGTAATTTTTATTTTCAATAAATATAAAGCATATTATTTAATATCTGCAAGAAAATATTTAATTTGCTTCAATTTTGTTGCGTTTATGGCAATATAAAACATTCACCTCATAAATATCAAAAGACTAAAAAATGGTGGTTACCATGACAACCATAACTTCCCTATAAGCCTGATGACCATGCTTGATACTTCGATATAATGGTATCATTGACATTAGGAAGGTTATATGTAAAAATGAGAAAAATTCATTGGGCAGAAATTTTTCACGGACCCGTGCAATCCTTTCCTTAAGCCGTTGTATTGAGAAATGGGGCTGAGAAATGGCAAATTGATTATAGATATTAAAATAAGTTTTAAACATTTTGATGCATACACGTTACAGTAAAAAAATCATATTTTTTTTTATAATTTTCATTTTTAAAGAAAAAATAAATTAAACGTATTGAACAAAGAATGAATTATATTTACATTTAAGAATTAAAAGCAAAAATCGAGAGTATGCCAAAGGGTATTTTGTTCAAATATATCATGGATACACAATGCCTTCAATTCCGTTCGGACCGCCGACATCACTTTTTCTGTTGAGTTTTGACACTCACCTGTTTGGGTTTGTTTAGTATATTACTGTCTATATAGTAAACGATATTTAAGATATCATAAAATGATTATAGTCTCTTTATTTGTGTTTCATAAAACTTTTATTGAGGTTTGACTTGTTTTATACATAAGATATTCATTAATCAAAACAATTTATATCAGAATTAATGTCATTTTAACCTTGGTCTGTGCGCACAATCTGCGATCTTAAAAGACCTCAATTTTTACAAAAATATTGTGTCCCATCAATAAAATTTGAATCATTCTAGCTTGTTTTTCATGAGAAGTATTTTGATATACAACAGATTTATATACAACCATTTATCTAAAAAAAAACGTCATTTTCCACGAACTTTTTTGGAGATCTTTACATTGAAAGATTGGTTTTGATATCGACATTAAACTGCTTTATTTTGAGTTCATAAATTATGAAAGAGTGCAAAAACAAAACTACTATTAAAATTTCTATGGAATTTAGTAAGTGTGTATTTTGACGGAGTTCACAATTCTAGATTTACATATGTTTAGTTGTTTTCTGTCATCTGGAGGTATTTGTACACATTGACAGTATTACTATCCTCACCACCGACCATTAATGTGTCATGATCATCCAAAAAGAGAGCACGGGGTTTCCTTGGACATTGATCTGGTGAGAGTAAAAGTGAAAAAAATGACCATCAATGTCCAGCAGGTGGACACTGGAAAAATTTCTAAACCAGGAGCAGTAGCTATTACACACCAAGATATGTCCCAGCTTGTCTGTACAGATACCATTGGGATGAAATTCAGACTGAGATTTGTGTCCAGAGTAAGAGAACCGGTGCTGTCCGGATCTGTTCACCCCTACCACGCTATGGGCGGTATAGTCTGATGTATAGATGTCACCGTTTATATTCTCTGTGATGTAGGTTATACTCTTGTAAAGATTGTTCCCTTTTTCATCTTTTTGGATCACCTGGAGTTTCGTCCCTTCCTTGCTGAATCTAGTCACCTTGAATTCTTTATTTTTATTCATCCCTACTAGTATGTCTCCATTTAAGAGAGAGGAGTAAATGGCTCCGGGTTCCCACTCTTCACACGAGATTATTCTCGAGGTGGTCAATTCACCAGTTACCTGGAAGATTCCTTTACTTTCGGCAAGTGTGAAGAGAAGTTCTCCCTCCACAGTAATGTTGTGATAGCCTATGGCATCTACCATATTTGTAGTAATTTTCTTTAACACATTTCCCTCCTTGTCAAATAGGATGAGGTCACCCCAGCTGTTACTGGCCCAGAAATTACCAGAGGACAAAACAGATAAATGAAATGCTAGTGTACATATGTTAATTTTTCCTTCCTTTTTAACATCAAACTGAATTGACGGAGCACCTGTAATATCGCACAGCGAGTTTGTCCTTCTGCTTTTTGCTTCTCTCTCCTTGCCTAGAGGTGAATAGGTCTGACTCAGATTCTTTGCCTCTTTGTGTCCATAGGAATTCAATTCTTTTACTGGCCAGCAAATTTCTCCAAATTGTTGCAAAATTACCTTTTTATCTTCTTTACCTTTCATGAATATTGGTACTGCTGAATAATCAGTTACAGGGTTTTGCTCTTTCTCCAGTGCTTGTGAAATCAATTTCTGATGGAATTTTAAGAGACTAGACGGCTTCATTGATTCTCTTTCCATCTCTTTTTTATGTTGTTCAATTGAGGCTTTTATTTTTGATCTCTCTTTTTCTGTTTCTTTTGAATATAAATCTTTCATGGCACCAAGTTCAATTATCATTTCAGAGAGGACATTATCCACAATTTCTTTCATCTCCTCAGCTCTTTGCACCATGGCTGATCTCGTCAGGTTAAATCTTTCTTCATCTTTTTCTGTTCGTTCTTTGTGCGAGTCAAGTTTTTCTTCACCGATTTTTGACAGATCACCTTTACATTGCTGAAATTTATTATTATAGACAATCTCTAAATCGGAGGCCTGATGGTTACTGTGATTTGAAGTAGAGCATTTGGAACAAATAGGATCCTTGCAGAATTCGCAGTAGATTTCAAGATCTCTTGTCGGATGGATTGTACATTTTTCTACCGGTAAACGAATTCTTCTGTCTATGTAGAGAACAACTTCATGTTGCTTGTTTTCCTCTTCTTTTAGATGAGCGTCTCTGTGCTGATCACACAAGCTCTGATGACAGTCATTGCAGTAGAAGCTGGAGCAGTCTTCACATATGGCACATCCTATGTAGTGTTGAGCTGTTCCAATAGATTCTTCCAATTTATCTTCAGCCATCTCAAAACTGCATTAAAAATATTTTTATCTCAAATCATAAAATTTATCCTTTAAAAAGTATTTGAAAGGAGAAAGGAACCCCAATCTTTTAAATCAAATGAATCATTAAATCTTAATTATATTCAATGCTTGAATTTCTGATTGACAATATCTATGTGGTTTTTGGAGTCCAGGTCTTCCAACATTCTATTGGAAATCCCACAGGTACCAATTGCACTGCGTTATCAACAGAATTACTTTTGTATTCATATGAAGCAAAATTTGTACAAAATCTTATTCGTGAAAAGAAAACACTCGTTGTTGTCTTTAACTCGACATTTAGATACAGTAGTGTACCTGAAATATCGACGATGCATTGTAAATTAACAATGGTAATATCCATTCCCAGACGATACAGTACAATGTATATCCTGGTGAGATAAAATATAACACTGAAGTCTGACACATCTGTTTTATTCTTGGTCATTTCTTTTGAAAAAGACGTTAATGGTTACAGTATGTATCTAACAACCATGATACAAGATAAACATGATGACTTTAACTTTTCCATCGTCAACTTCCCTTACTTATGCAGCAATATACCTTCATCATCTGTATACAGAGTGTATATATCTCGGTTGATTCGACACGCAAAAGCATGATCTACGTACGAACAATTTCTAAAACAAGGTAAATTATTGTCAGGCGAGTTGATGAAACAAGAATATCAGCAGTTCTAAGGTTGATACAATGACCTTGTCAGTAAATACAACTTATCATAAACTCAAATGCTGACTGACGTTTTTTATACTTATTGTTAGTCCTTTATTTATACATTGGATTGACAAAGGATTTTTTCGTTATTTCCCGATCATGACAAGGAGCAAATAGCGTGTGTGACCGGTCAGCAGGGGATGCTCTCTCCTGGCACCTGATAACACCTCTGATGTTTCGGAGGTCCGTGGTTGCTCTGCTCGTATTATGTTTTGTTTTATGGACTTTGAGATTTAATACTCTTATTCCCATAACCGTCAGAGTGAAAATAAAACCTTCATTTATAAAAGGATTCTCATCAGGCATTACCATTGTAGAATGCCTACCCGGTCTTCTGTTCCATTTGCATTGAATGTTTATATTCATGTTTTTCATATTTTTATTCATTGACGATTAAATCTTTAAAAAAATGTTGTTTCTTAGAAATTTGTTTAAGAAATAATCCAGGTGGAAATATGAAAGCATTTCAATGATCCGGAAGCAATAACCTGGGTTTATCAGGAGAAAATTTGAGTGAGAATTAACTCAACGTGACTACATGTAGTTGATTTCATATTATGTACATATAATTGAGGTTCTTTAACATTTTTAATTTAAATATTAAATTTAAATAAAGAGAACTTCTCAGGTACCAAAACATTTTTTTTTAAAAATTAAGATACTTATTTGAAAACTATGCTCTAAGTGGGACATATTAGTAGTCAAGGTAAATTATGAACAATCAAAGATTAGATCAACAGTTTCGTTTTACAATTTCTTTTTTAGATATAATGACTGCATCAAGGGGTACCTTCTATTATTAAGTATAATGTGAATTTAAGGTTATTAGGTCATTATTGTCTACACATTGTCCGTTTATCTACAATCATGACAAAGTGTGACCCGTCGGCTGGTGATACATGTACTTAATAAAAGTTCAAAAGCACACATTCAAACCCCCGATTTTCAAGACGTCCTTGTTCTGCTCCTCTTTACAAAGCTTTCATAGACTTTTGCATCTCATTCATATTTATTGTATTCATATTTTATTAGAATTACGTTAATGTACGAAAAGTTGTAAAGCATAATTTAGCTTACAACCAGTTCGTTATCGCCATATACTTCATTGAAGCAATAAAAGAGGGCGTATTATTAAAGCTAGCAATGAGAAAGATAGGAGGAGTAAAACATCTTTGATATTAATCATAGAAGCTTTTCCTCACTATGTGTAGCTTAGAGACTCGAAAAATATTTTTTTCTTAAATTGAGACACTGATCTGATCTGAAAACATTTTGTTTTTTCTCTGGCAGATGTTCGAATTTGAAGATAACCGATAACGATAATCAATTACGTCCTAAATTTACCTGACCAATGGTTTTGTAATGAGATTGTTTGAAATGTACATATAGAGGTTAGTCCCCAGCGATAAAGGCCGACAAGATAATAAATAATATTTACGCACATTTCATATATTGTATATCACGATTTGTTTTATCTTTACAAAATTGTACGTAATATCTGTCTAGTGTTTTGCTTTTTGGGAGTTGAACTATGTTCAATCTCACATGGTCATCACGTATTTAACATGCGCAGTAATTTGTGTTGATTATATAGAGCCGAAAGCGAGGCTACTGTGTCTCCCGATTTACTCCGATGATATTCAACAGAAAACATGCATAAACATCCGCCACAAATAGTTCATGTCATTTTCTCCTGAATTGATCTAATTTTCATAATTTGAAATGTAAGTAAATGTAATGATAAAGTAATCTTATTTTGAATATTAGATTTCGTTAAAAGAAAAACTAAATTATAAAAGAACCTCAAAAGTTTTTCGTAATGGAACTCATTTTCCGTGTAGTGTCATATACTGACGGCAACCGTTACATCTAGTCTTCTCGACGCCCGACGGTCCTGGATTTTTAGCAATATCTTTTTTACCGGTGCACAGAATCAAACTTTTCTTGAACATTTTCTTGTTTTAAATGAATTCATTAATGCAGAAAACTTTAGGAAATATGCGTATTTATTACTAAATCAGCAGTATCACCTGCCAAAAACATTCAATCTAGTAACCTGTTATTAATGTTAAAACCAAAAACGGACACCGATGTTTTCGTAAAACCGCGATTAAAAGCAACAAAATGGAGTATATTTTTTTAATAAAAGGAAAACCTCATTTACATACCAGATAATTTGTGCGCACACAAACTCTCACATATACCACTGTTTTTATGTTTGGTCATGAAATATTTGTTTGTAACTTGGTATTGCTTTTTATTGCTTTTTTCTTCAAAATTTTAATTTTTTTTTGAAAAAGTTCTGACGTACTCCATGTATAATGTTCGTGTAACTGAAATACATTTATATTCATAAAGAAGTTTTATATAACAAACCTGTTAGCTCTTAAAAGGATGCTGTGTTAAAATCCACATTTTATCAACATTGATATTATTCATGCGAAATTGAAATATTCATAACATATGGGTAAAGGTGCCAAGGAAAAATATAATTACAAATTTGAAGACTGTATGTGAGCAGTGAATTATATAAATGATCAACCGCCTCTAATATGAATATGTTTTGCAATGGGAAACCCAAAATATGTGTAGGATGAAAAAGTTATAGAAGATGCACAACGGCAATATGTTATAAAGATTCTATGAAAATTTCGTTCAGTGGTGTAAGAGGAGTTGCGGATAAGAGATGGGTATACCTAAGTAACAAACAGATGGACGGAAATCCCGATTAAAAAATATCCTCCCGCTTTTCAAGCAGGGGGTATAAGAAGGACTCATATAGGCACGCAAGCATTATGGCCCGCCATGCATTTATTTGCTATTCAATGTCTCTGAATGTCTTTCTCAAGATTGTTGCATCACAAAAAAAACTGAAACAGCTGTCTGTATTTGAAATATTATAATAATATTGTTTACTTACTTAATCTCCCGATCAAAGATTTTATTTTACACCATGTTCAACTCACATGAGTGCTTTCAGTACTTTGATTGTAAATTTAGATTCAGTTCTCTGATGAAATCACGACAATTTAGCTAATATTTTATCATAAAGGAAGGAAATCACTTAATTTCAATAAAATACTTTATTCTGATTGGATACAAATTCGTTTGATAACTGCATTATTCAATAGAATCTAGAGTTCGATTGCACTAAGCAGTCGGTGTAACGACCCAAAATGACCCTCGTATAATATTGACCGGGTGTCATTTTGTAATCTTGGGGTCATTGTTCTCCGTGTGCGTTTTAGAAAAAAAATTGATTAAATAATTAAAAAATTATGATATGAAGTTTTCATTTCTGAAAGCTTTTAAACTTAAGTAAGGCCCATACTTTTTTCGTATCTGGTTTTAATTTTACACATTAAATTCTGATTACTTAGTCAATGTATCACTTGTCAATGGAAGTTAAATCTCTTTGGATGATCGAAAATAATTTAGTGAGTATACATTTCTTTATATTAGTGTCATTGCATATACAAAGATCTTCATATACATTATTTATGAAAATTAACACTTTGTTCATAGAATATATATGTCATTTAGTTCATACACAAACACAAAATTCTTAATTGCCTTCAAGGACCCAAAGCTTTTTATTTTTTAAACAAACTAATTTGAGGGTTATGGTTAGGGTTAGTGTTGAGCTCTATTTTTATCAATTTTAAGCCTAGATCATCTTTTTAAATTTTAGTGTTTTTTTTAAATAATTTTGCAAAGAATGATTGAAAAAAAAAGATAATCAAAGAATGGGGTGTATACGTTTTCAAAAGGCTGGTTTGTTAAATTTATCTGGTCAACCATAACAAAGTATGTGTTTTTATTAAGGACATACGTAAGTTATCTTATCTATTGAAATATATTCAAGATATTGTAGTTTAAGATTATGATGCCATTAGTTGTTAATCGCTAAAAAAAAAACTGCATGTACAACAAGAGGTTTTGGGAAGATATCAAATTATGATTTTTTTTTTTTTTTTTTTTTTTGCGTTATTTAGGCAAAAATACACAAATTACGAAGCATAAATTCAAGATTCTTTTTCCATCAAAATTTGTTTTAGAAAAGATGAACAGATCTATGTTAGACATTAAAAGTATTTCACATATGTCCTTCCTTTAGTGGAATTCTTCAAGTGACGCTCCATGCAGGTGAATTAAAGGGATTAGTTCCTCTACATTGATTTAAAATACATCTGTAAATTCCAAATTGATACTTATTTTTTTGTAAAGCTATTTAAATGACTATGTAATTTTTATGTGAACAAAACATAAGCGAATACTGTGGTTTCATAAATATTTGTTGAGCACCAATTTTCTTGGATTTCGTTGTTGAGCAGATCCACAAATTCAAATGTTCATTGAAATACGAAATATGACATTTATTTGTATTGGCAATGCTTTTGTCCCCGAAATTACGTATTCTCGAAAGCGTCTGTTTTACAAAAACCACGAAAAATGTTGCCAACGAAAATTGATGAAACCACAGTATATATTTTCGGGTGAGGGTGGTAAGAGAGGATGCAAAGACCCCTTCCAACACTTTTACTGAGCACCAATATTTACATTTTGGCAGTCAGTTTTCCCTGAAAATATAATCCATCCTTTCAAAATCTATCCAATAAAAAAGACTGACATAATTTAATTTTTTCATAGCAAGTACAATTGATAAAAAACGTTTCAAATTGATACGACTTGTAAGGGCTATGCTTCTTTCTTGTATTTGGCTAGGACATACATATAATTATAAATGAAAACAAGTACTGGTAATGAGCTGTGTCAATCTTTCAATGAATCATATAACAAAACAATTATTGCTGCTTTTACGGTCAATACAATGAATTAGCCATCATCGAGCTCGGTGAATATTGTGCTTCTCTGTTGGCTAAATCATTGTATTGACTTCGAAAAGCAGCAATTATTGTATAATATCTGCTTTCACGAATACGCTGGTAATTTGATGAATGATATGGAGCTCACGAACAGTATTCAATATCAAAGTACATAAAACAACGCAAAATCAGAGCAGAGCAAACACAGACCTCCTAAACATCAGAGGTGGGAGTGGTGCCATGCAGGAGTGAGCATCCCCTGACGACCGGTTACATTCTTATCGCGTTATGAATTATAATATTTAACAGGTCGTTTAAACATGTTGATCTAAATCAAAATACAATCCATTGATAGATTAAATTTGCTAATAAGTTAATCTTAACCACTATTGACTGTACGAAAAGCTAATTTTAGATGAAGCGGGTGCATTCCATGCAATATAGACTTATGTATGAGTATTTTGTCCTGGTAAAAACTGCTCATATTCAAACCATGTTTTTGATTATCAAATATAATGGGAGACATACAGACTATAAGTAGGTCATTATAAAGCGTTGAAATACTATACTGAAACGCAAAAGAAACGCAACAAGCAGTAATCTACAGATGTTTGATTTTTTTTTATTAAATGATTTTCAAAAATGAATACATTAAGACTAAACTCACTTTTCAAAACATCTGAGATTTGATAAAGATGTTAATTGTTATTTTTTTTTACTTTATCAAGTAACATATGACTGTTAAAACACCCCCCAGCCATTCAAGTAAATAATTGCAGCTTAATTTCTACGATACAATAGGTTGATATATGTTGAGATATGAGCGAAGGAATTTTTTTTTTTTGGCCATTTTAAAATGCCTGTTTTTTTCAGATGATTAGGTCGAATTTTCTCTAACTTAGAGCAGCGTAACCACTCTTAAACTTCTAGTACAAGGACTGTCCTTAATGCATATGATACATTAGTTCATGTTGAGGCGTAATGTTGTGAGTTTTTGCATCAGCAAATGCAACACTCCATCACCTCTACAATGAAAATTTTCAACTAGAGCAATGGAAATGTATACTTAAGCTTATTTTCAAGAAGCCTTAGCATCGATACGGGAAACAAAGGCGATCTTTTTTTAATATTGCTGCATTATTAATGATGAATAGTTAAAATCTTTAAAACACCATGATATAGCCAAATGTTTTGTTAACATGCAATTTTTGATTTCTGTTAAGCAGACTCAAACTTGTCTACCGATTATGGTATGAAAATCGTTCAACCGTTACATTACCTTGTTCGCCAAATTAAAGATATCCACAGTTTTTAGATAAAAAATTATTTTTCCCTAAAGTAGGATGTTGCCTTTCTTTTGCGTGTCAGTATATAAAATAAGGAAAGTTGACTATGGAAAAGCTGAAGTCATCTTGTGGATATACAGATTAATTAATCAAAAATTGGCACCTAAAATTAGGAGTAAAGTAAAACAAACAAAAACAATATCTAAATAATTAAAATACACTGTATTGAGAATACAAACAGTAAAAAACCCCACAAGTTTATGCAAACAGTAAAAATTATACAAGCAAAGCATGAACATGGCTGATGAACTTCTAGATTATCAAAACTTGGATCAGGTGGTACTTTAGTAGTGAAAGATGCATGGCATCCTACTAGCTTGGGCTTGTGGAATAATCATAGCTTTTGCTAGTGAAATAATCCTAGCTTGGGCTAGTGGTATAATCCTTTAGCTCAATCGATAGAGTACTTGACTGGAAAGTCATAGGTCCCGGGTTCAATCCCCAGTAGAGACACAAAATTGTTTCTTATAGTATCGTGAAGTAAATAAGTATTCCCTTGCGATCGGTCGCACCTGATGATTGCTCCTTGACATGATCGGGGAATTAAACAACGTAAATCTGAGGCACTTCATTATGTTATCGATGTCCTTACAAGTTACAGTAATAATTTAGATTGGAATTCACATAAAACACCTTTGTATGAATAAAGAAAAAAATGATCGGAGATTAATGTTATCACGCGGTTACATACCTTTCTTTGTTTGACATTTTGCAACAGGTGCTTATATTCCGTGAAGTTTGCCATGTAGTTTCGAAGGTATGATACCTTTAAGGGTTCGATTTAAAAAGAACGCCTAATAACAGGCTACATGTTCAAGATTGAATTGTCTGATAACGGACATTATCACAAGTTTACTAGTACTTGCTATTAATATCACTCATATGACACATCTATATATTTAAAGGGGTAGATACATGAATACTTACAGAAGTGATAAATATTATGCTTTAGATAAAACAGATGACGAATATCATTTTATTTTATGATTGTCCAAAATAAGGAAATCAAATTAAGGAAGAAATAAAAATACTGTAGAATCACAAATTTTCGTTGGGATAAAATTTTGTTGATTTGTCATCAAAAATAGTTTCGTTGGCAATTAATTTCGTTGTTTTGTAAGTAACCCTATTATAAGTGTAGTCATAAAATTTCGTGTGGGATTAAGTTTCGTTGATAATTGTTAACAACGAAATAAACGAAATTTAATCCCCCACGAATATTTGTGCTTTTACAGTATTAAAATATCATCAACAATATGGTTGTGTACACTGTAAAGCAATATTTATTCGCATGAGAAAAATATTTGCGATTTCCCTAACCTTCTTTTATTCGCGAATATAAACGCCGCGAATTAAAATTAAAAAAAAAAATACTCATAGAGAATGCAAACAATTAGTGTTACGTATTGATTCCAAACTGACGAATTTCGAATAAAAGATAACACGAGTGATTGTTGGTTAATAGTATATAAATTCATTTTTTAGCGATCAAAATGTAAAATAATTAGATAAGAAGTCTTGGAGTTTTTATACCCCCGTAATCAAAGTTTTGGGGGTATATAGTTTTTGTGGTGTCCGTCTGTCTGTCTGTCTGTCTCTCTGTTTGTCTGTTTGTCCGCAAAAACTCTAACCTTGCCCATAACTTTTGATTAAGTGGAGGTATGACTTTCATATCTCACATATTTATTTCTTTTGACAAGACCTTTCTTTGGGTACATGTACCACCAAAATTGACCTTTTTAATCTTGACCTTGGAGTTTGACCTACTTTTACATGATAATTCTAAACTTTTACTTTGCCATATCTTTTGAACAGTTGATACCAGGACATTTATACTTCACATCTATAATCTTTGCTGAAAGACCTTTGATTGGTTATAAGTATCAACAACCTTGACCCTTTGACCTTGACCTTGTTGAACTCCGTACTTGTGAAAAAACTTTAACCTTGGCCATAACTTTTGAACGATAAAGGATAGGGCTTTTATACTTCATATGTGTAATCCTTGTAAGAAAACCCTTCACTGTATGCCATGAACTTTAACCATGACCTTTGAAACTGACCTACTTTAAAAAAGCAAACATTGACCATAACTTTTAACTCATATGGCCGAGTGCATGCGTACCTAACATATTTAATTCTTGTGACAAGCCTAAATTTGATAACAAGAACTTTGTCCCACTGACCATGACCTTGGACCTACTTTTAGAAAAAAATAACCTTGGTCATAACTATTGATCAACGGTTAGGGCAGGGCTTCCATACTTTACACAAGTATTCTATGTGGCAAAACCTTTCTTTTGATACCAATAAAATTGACATTTTGACTTTGACCTTGGAGATTTTTGTACTTATTTAAGGTAGTCCGATCCTCAGGTTTTTTATTATAAGCAATTAAGTAACCAAAAATACTCATAAAAGTATCTCTGAATCCACAAAATTATGTAAATTTGTCCACAGTATTTCTTTAAAGTTAAAGATTAAAGTTAATCATATTATGTAGGGAAAATTGCCAAATCTCCAATATTTTTGCAGAAAAGGCAAATTGGAATATCTGCAATGCATTTGCAATCTAATTGCAAATTGATCAACATATATATTTTAGGTTTAAAAATGATAGGTATCCAGGCATTCAGAAAAATTGTCATGATTTTCATACTTATTTGGCATTTTTGTCTTCTATGTCCGTAATATATTCTATAGTACATAGTATAAAAGGCTTTTGCTATGATTGTAAGACACCACAAGTCACTTCTTATTTGATATAATGCTAAAAAACTTTGGTATCTACACTGGATTAAAAAAAAACTTATTTCTCTAAAACTGTATTAATTTTTTTTTCCCTTTTATACGGTACAAATATCAACTTTTATCAGACCTTTTCTAAGACTTCCAAAAACCTTGAATGTTTTAAAGATGAATAAAATGAAAATTGTTGCATGAAAAATTTTTATTTTCAAGCATCATTTTGATGCATTTCAAATAAAATTTTGATTATTGGAGTTATCCTTCCTGGCTGAAGATCGGATATCCTTAACATTGTTTTTTTTCACAATTGTTTTCCAGTGAGAATACCGTGCTTTTGGTACTAATTAATTAAATTTGCATTTCAGAAAAAGTTTAATCTTTGCCATGTTGCCATACGGGGGCATCAGTGTTTCACAAACACATCTTGTTTTAACCATAGCGAATAATGTACATGCAAGTGAATTAAACTTTCATGGCTTGATGGAAGCGCTGTCTATCGCCGCTGCTAATAACCACAATAAAATATTACAATACGACAATGTGTTGAGTCAGTAAGTCATCCTATACCCATGAATGTTTAAAATGTGTCATTTTTCAATAATTAGATATAGAGGTTTTCTTTAATGCAAGTACTGTAGGGTATGTAATGTAATAAGAGCTTCGCTTCGTATTAAAATACCTTCAGGCGAAGCGAAAGGTGTTAATGAATATATAGGGCATTTGCGTTATGTTGATATAGATTGATTGCATCAATTACAGATGAAGAGAATTCCTGGTTTAAGGTAATAAAAACCAAAAAAAATATAGGCCTAAAAACTATTAAAAAAAAATATGACAGGTAATGTTATAACGGTTGATGTCCCTGCACTTTGTGATCTGTTTTGGCTTCCCCATGACAATTAAATTTCTAAGTCAGCGTGATTTTTTTATCAACCAATGAGCGTGGCCCTTTACATTACTGGTCTCCTGTCTGTTAATCGAGGATCAGACAGGCAAGCAAGTTTACATATTTAGAATCTTTTATTTCGTGGCGATATGAGTTTCCTGTTGTATTTTGTAGTGTTGGCGGAATTCCATTGTTCGATATTGTCAGGTCTGTATATAATGTTTACAACATGAAATATTTACAACATGAGATACTCAGTAAAGGTAGCAAATATGCAATTACTAACTATACAGGTGATACATTGTGAAGGCGGGAAAAGCGATTCAAGTCAAATATTTTTATGCCCAGCAATGATTATGGCCTGTAGAATGTAGTGTTTGTCATGTTCAATATCCGCTCTTCCGCCCTTCCGTCACACTTTGCCTTTAGCTCTGTTCAAAGCTCATTTACAAAGAAACTGCCCAAGACATTTTCACCAAACTTAGATATGCTGATAGACACTGATAAGAGCTACATGTATGCAACTGTGTCAACAGTTTTTGACGTTGACCTTTCTTGTGACCTTGAGCTCACTGTTTTGAAGCTTCACATATTAATACATTCTGATGAGAGCTATTCAATTGTATTATCTATTGTTGTCCTTGACCTTTCTTTGTACCTTTACCACACTTTTCTTAAATAAGTGTAACTATATTTTGAAGAAATAATCCAAGATATTTTCATCAACCTTCATATGCTGAAAGATATTAATGAGAGCAATGCATCTGCTTCAAAAAAATTTTACCTTCAACTTGACCTTCAACTTTTCTTTTACCTTGACCTTTCTAAAATTAATGTTTAGCTCAGTTTTCAACATACCATTCAGATGGTGTTATCAAAAGACAAATTAAACTGCATCAACAGTTTTGACGTTGACCTTTGATTCGACCTTGATATCTTGTTTCAGCAAATGGTGTTTAAGTCAGTTTTAAAAACCCCAGTCATAATAAGACGAGATCTTTTCAACTGCATCAACAAGTTTTGACCTTGACTTTTCCTTTGACCTTAACCTCATTTTTCTGAAATTCGCGTCAAACTTCATATGTTGATATACTCTGACATAAGCGATTTAACTGTATCACTATTCAAAAAAATCTGATTAAATGCACTAATGCAAATTAGATTATATATACTCATGACAATTCTCATGTTGCATTACATTCCCTCGGCAGGATTTTAATGTGTTTTGGACATGTTTCTAGTTAAAACAGATGTAAGGGACTGGAAGGAGCAGAGAAGGATCCCGGATTTTTCGGGGGTCATTCAATAAAAATCCAGCCTAGAAATTTGTTGACAAGCCAAAAAATACTCGTCTAAACGTACAAAAACTATTTCGTATGGTTGTGATTGGAGCTGGGTTAAGTGGGTGATTCATACTCTAATGGCATTTCATATCAAGATACCCTACACACCGTCTGCTGACTCCTTCCTCTGTGATCTGCGCCCGGGTATCATTTTAAGATCAAAATATAATTAATTGATGTCCTTGAAGAATAACACGATGTATTTGTGAAACACTGATTTCCCCTTATGACAGTTAATGTTGAGGATTAAATTCTCTCAAATTTATATCAAACTTCAAAAGTCAAGATTAAAATTGTTGGTACCGAAGGGAAGACCTCGCAACAAGAAGTAGATCTCTGAAAATGAAAGCCATATTTCTAACTCTTGTAAGGTTGTGGCAAAGGTTTGGGATTTTAAAAAGTGGGTCAAAGATATTTATACCCACTAAAAAGTCTTTTCACAATGTATAAACATGTGAAGTATGAAATTGCTAACTTCAACTGCTTTAGTCAAGATTAAAATATTGTATTTTTTTAATATTAGATCATACTCGAAGGTCAAAAGCAATGTGCACGGTTTAAGTTTCTGCGGACAGACAGACAAACAGACAAACGGATGGACGAATAGGCCACAAATTATCCCCCCACACAAATGTTTTGGATAAAATTCAATCTAATTAAAATCAGACTACTTAGATCAACGCTATATGCACTCTTCTCAGGTAGAGTGAATAGGCTGCAGATCAAAGAAGTCTGATTTTAAATAGATTTGATAAAAACTCAGTTTCTTTACCTCATTAAAAACTTAATGATAAAAAAGTTGTATGGTGCATCGTGACCCTCCCTTGGTTTCAAAATCGTTTTCTTCATAATATTACAGGAGAAATTGTTATCAGATTGTAATGATATTTTGACAGTTCTCTTCAAGTTTTTAAAAGTTTTTAGAATCTGCTAATGATTTACATAACTCATGAATTATTGCAGCAAGTACTCTTAACTCATTACAAACCTTGTCAGCAAGAAAATTGTTTTTAAAAATATGAAAATATTAAGTTATTAGGATGAAAATGAAGACTATGTTCTAATTTCTTAAATGGCACTTTGTTCTATATACAAGTATTTTTGATTACAGATAACTCTATTCAGACGGAGGCTGGTTGGACTGCTAGACAAGAAAAGCTACCTGGTCCAGGGGTCCCTGTATCTACCATATTCTTGCTTTGTGTCATTGAAAGGATCTGTGAGATAAATCTCTAAAAAAAATAATATAATATTTATTTATCTTTGGGTACATCAATAAAAACTATTAGCTTTGAAACGCTATTTTCCGACCTCTTTTTTCATTCTTTTCACATATTTCACCTTCCAAATGATGAGCACACAAGATTTCAAAAACCAGTGTATAGTACGACAGTGTAAAGTTCGACAGTGTTTTCAGTGTCAGGGGGACACAGAATTCTACTGTAACACGTGTAAACATGGATTGTGTCAACAGTGTAAAGAGAGACATGTTATTGACTTAGATACAAAATACCATGATGTTGTGATTTACCAAGAGAAATATGACATTCCTAAACTCGAGCCTTGTTTGAGACACACAGACAGTAGCTATGAAAAATACTGTTACACATGTGAACTGCCTCTCTGTGCTCAGTGTGAAAAACATGAACAACACCAGACAATTGACATTAGAACAGCATATAAAACAAAGCGTGAACAACATAGAAAAATTCTTCACAGAATCAGAGGTGAGACTTTCTATAATAACCGTTTTCAACTTGCAGTCATCAAAATTGAACAATCCAAAATCTTTAACCTTAAACTAAAGATGTCAACAAAACACAGAGACAAAACAACCTCATTGTCACTGGGATGTGTGCTGTTAAAGATAGTTACAGACATTTCATGATTCATAGATTGCAACAACAGAAAATAAAAATAAACAGACACATTGCCAGCATAGAAATATATGAACACAGATATGAAAAGTCCATCAAGACAGCGGTGAAATTCCTCGTTTTTCTTAAAAAAGCACTTGTTCCCAAAATAAAAGACACTCTTAATCTTACACAACACGCCTTACTCTATCTGACTGAGGAAATCATAACGGATGATGTTGTTGAGTTTCTTAGTGAGATCCAAGTAGCACAGAAGCAAGTAAGAGATGAAGATCTGTTGAAACAGATTTCTACACCTGTGTTAGTCAGAACTGTTGAACTGAAAATCCCTGGTTATGCGAGGCATATTTCTTGTCTGACTTCGGACCTGTTCTGGGTCAGTCAGTGGCACAATAATACTTCGAATGTTATCTTGAAAAATACAGAAGGAGACACTCTGCATCAACTGACAAAAAGGTTACCTTATTCAAGACGGAATATTATAAATGGAGCACACACAGTGAACAATCAAGGTGAATTAATTTATGTAGACACTGAAAAGAACATTTTCAAATTTTCAACAGATAACAAAACAAGGTCCCTATTAATAAAAGGAACAGATTTCGGGGAATGGGGAGCAAGGTGTGTTTATTATTCCGCCATCAAAGGAGATCTACTGGTCGGACTGTTAAATCATGAAAAGGCAGGCAAGGTAAACCGTTACAGGATCACAAACCAACACATT
Source organism: Saccostrea cuccullata (assembly GCF_032062105.1). Lineage (NCBI taxonomy): Eukaryota > Metazoa > Mollusca > Bivalvia > Ostreida > Ostreidae > Saccostrea > Saccostrea cuccullata. The sequence continues at coordinate 90,666 of NW_026926912.1, read as the reverse complement.
CAGACAATACAACAAAACAACACAGGACAGGGACTGTATAGTTATCCTAGTTACCCCACAGAGAACTGTAACGAAGATGTTATTGTGTCTGACAGTTTGCGTGGTGTAGTGGTGACAGATCGTAAAGGAAAACATGGATTCTCCTACACACGACATCCATCAGGATCACGCCTATCACCAAATGGAATCTGTACTGACGCCCTGTCACATTTACTGGTGTGTGATGGTAACACCCACACAGTACAGATCATTGACAAGGATGGATATTTTTTGACACAGATACTGACAAAAGAGCAAGGGATATATAGACCACACAGCTTATGTTATGACAACAAAACTAATCTCCTCTGGGTTGGATCATGGAACGAAAACACACTGTGTATATATAAATACATAAAAAGAAAGAGCTGTGAGACAGGTAATTGTGGTATATCAATTTAATATATGTATCAACGCATCCTTAATATGCGTATACGTCTATCTTTCTCACAAGATATTGCAACTGAAAATCTTTTACCTTGTCTTTTATGTTCATTGGTATGAAAAAAAAAACTTTGGATACATCAATATTTTATCGTTTGAGCTTATCTGCTGTATTTCAATTTAAAAAAAATGATTTACTTAATTTAATCGTGAATGATTTGTGCAAAACACACTTTAAATTAACATGGTGAAAATAATAAAAAAAATATTCGTGTTTCAGACCACATTTTATATATGCACACTGTATATGCATATACATTTCTTTTGATTAACGCACTTCGTTGACTTACAGGTGCTGGAGAAGGTTACCTATGAATGCAGTCCAAACAGAATGTGTTTGTATTTATTAAATACTTTACAGAGTTCCATATTGTAAACCACCGAGTAAAGCAAAACACTAATAACTGAATTACTAGTATTTTCGATCTTACTCTTTTTAATTTTGTACCCTGAAATGACCATTCTATACAAATATCAAAATAAGCAACATTTAAAATCCATTAAACATTAATTTTTATGAAAGATATAGTCCTATAGCCGCAATGGTGTATATGAACGAATTGAGATACGTGCGATAGTAATTTGTTAAAGCACACATACCCAACATTTAAAAAAAAAGAAAGACTCATTGTCTATACTTACATTTTTAACATTCTCTTTATTATCTTCAATCCCAATAAATTAAACATAAGTCTATGCCTTTACTTTATGTGGTTGCATTTAACATTTAAGGACAGGCAAGACGTTCCTTAATAATAGATATAATTTTCCACGAGTTTGTCATTTTAGCATTGCTACTTGAATATGTTTACTAACAAAAAAAAAATTAGGTACCTTACCAGGCATTTCTGCAAGATACCAGGGGTATTTTTTTTTTTATATATAATCTGTCACAATCAATATTTAATTTTAATTGCATTTACATTATGTTTATGGTTTTTATTTTATTTACCCTTTACTGGACCTCTATACTTTTGTTACCTTATTGAACCTCAGTTAAGTTTTGCAGGTATTGGTCAGTTACGACCTATTGTATTTTGGGGTATTTAAATCGCTGCATAGCTGACCAGGTAACCAGGGTCCACGTTTTCATAGCTTTTAAATGGTTGACATACAGTCCAAGATGAGTGGCTAAATTTTTTCTTTCAACGGTAACCATTTCTCCAAAGGGGTAAGTTTGTTTTTTTATTTCATATGTAAGTTTTTGAGTAATACATTTAAAACGTAGAACTATTTAAGAACTTGAGTTAATTAATGTTTTTGTTACTATTTACGTATACAGGTTTTGCTGGGTAGAGTTACTCATGCGTTTATTGTTCTATTTTTGTGCAATGTACTGAGTTATATACGCACGTAGGCTATTTTGTTTTGCCGCTTATAAAGTCGGTGTTGTGGGTTTAATAGTTAAAACCACTTTTGTTAAGATGTTGTGTATTCTTAACGTTTTTCTTATTATAATAGTGTTCGGTTAAAATTACCGGGACTGATTGTATGGTGTGCCATTAGTGCAATTGTAGTCAATGGTGACTTGAGTTTTTCTTTTGTATACGTAGCTTGTGACTTAAAAATGTTATTTAATTCAAAGGTTCCTGATGTTATCCAATGTTAATCTATCCATGTGTGTGTTGGCAATGAACTTACCAGACCGGGATACCCACTGGGAGCCAGTTGGCGGGAGTCCGTCGTGAAACGGGTCGTGTCTGGATAGACGTGGTTTAGAGTCAACGATATTGAGGATTAATAAAGACTTTAATTTCTGTGTATTGTAAATAATAGCTGTAAAAATATGTTGTAAATATTGTTTTTATTGATTTTATTTATAGATAAAAAAAAATTGTAAATAGAAAAAAAAATCTTGTTATATCTGACTGGACAGAGCACGACGGCTGTCGTGACAAATTGGTGTCAGAAGTGGGATGATTAGTCTGTTCAGTCAGGAGTATTTTTGTATATTACACTTATGTTTTTTTTTCTTTAATCATTTTTGTTGTATTTTGCAGTCAAAGAGTTTGTAGATTTTTGACAGTCTCAGGGTGTGAGTACTTGGTTTATTGATGGAGCCCCAAATGGAGAAAGCTAGGTTACCGTTGCTTTGTTTCGTATGAATTGAGTTTGTATACTTAATTTATCTGTTGAGATACAAGTATACACATTTTTGAGAAAGATTTTCCACATTTCATTTTTGTTTTGAAAATCAATGTTGTTCTACTGGATTGTAGTAATATTTTTCATATTTAGTCAGTTAGTGTTAAGTTCTATTACAATGTCGACATTGAAAGAACTTGCAGAATATGGACAGAGTCTGAACTTGACTGGTGCGGACTTGCAGCAGTTTATACAGCAACAACAGGCACATCAGCGTGAGCTACGAGCGGCGGAAAGGGAGAAAGAGAAGCAGGACAGGGAGTATCATCTCAGTAGAGAAGCACTTGAAATTGAGAAACTCAAACTACAGGAAAAGAAAGGTATGGAAGAGATTGAGAGTAAATTCATACAAACTATTCAAACCTTAGAGCAAAAGTTAGCTGTAAAGGAGTCAGAAACGAAATCAGAAAATCCTAGTAATGCAAAGTTTCCAAAAATGCCTGTATTCGATGAAGTTAAGGATGATATTGATTCTTATTTGAGACGTTTTGAAAGGTACGCTGCAGCACAGAAATGGAAGTTTGACAGTTGGGCTGTTAACTTGAGCGCACTACTCAGAGGTCGTGCACTGGATGTATATGCACTGTTGCCGCAGGAGAAAGCGTTGGACTATGATGCTTTGAAGACGGCGTTACTAAAAAGGTTTGAAAAGACGGAGGATGGATTTCGTCAAAAGTTCCGTAAGAGCAGACCTGAGGTAGGGGAAACTTTTTCACAGTTTGTTGTTCGTCTCGGTAGTTATCTCGATAGGTGGATTGAACTTGGTCGAGTTAACAAGACTTTTGATGGCCTCTACGATTTGATACTCAGAGATCAGTTTCTGTTCATGTGTAACAAAGAATTGACATTGTTTTTGAAAGAACGCATACCGAAAAACATCAGAGAAATGTGTGATTTAGCAGATCAGTTTAGAGAGGCAAGGCATGTTAACATTCAGACATTAGTTCATTTTAGCAAGAAAGAGAACTCTCCAGGAAAAAGTCAGGCATCGAGAGAACAGGAACAGCGAGATCAGAAGCCAGGATTGAAGTTTCAACCCATGAAAACTCCAATGAAGAAAGAAGTTCGTTGCTTCAAGTGTGACAGACTGGGCCACATAGCGTCTCAGTGCCACCAGACTCAGAAGAACCGGAACTCAGTGAATGTTGTCGTCGATCGTACAGAAAAGGAATCTACGGCAAAGAACTCAGAATTACAAGGCAAGTGTGGAACTTTTACTTCCTTTACAAACACATCAACATTTTCGATGGCGTCAAATTCAATGGACCTTGTAAACACTTCATCGTGTAACGTTAGTGCATCTCTTGAAGATATGCCTACCTGTAAGGGCAAGTTAAATGAACATTTTGTGACAGTGCTTAGAGACACTGGTTGTAACGGTGTTGTAGTTCGTAGGGATTTGATAGATGATGTTCAGCTTACGGGAAATCATCGAATTTGTGTTCTGGCGGATGGATCTAGGATTCAGGCACCTGTTGCGCGAGTGAAAATGGACACTCCTTACTTTGTGGGTGAAATAGACGCTTGGTGTTTAGTAAATCCATTGTATTCCTTGATCATCGGGAACATCCCCAACGCAAGAGAGCCAAAGGATCCGGATAGAAACTGGACACCTTATCAAGCGCATGCAGTAGTGACAAGGCAACAAGCTCAAAAGGAAGGTAAGAAGACTAAATCTCTTCATGTTCCAGATATTATTGACGCTGAGATATGTCCTGACGACATCAAGGCAGCACAGGAGAAAGACGAGACGTTAGCCAAGATACGCTCTTTGGTAGGACAAGACGACGACTCCAAGGTATCTTACATTAGTAAAAAAGGTATCATTTATCGTGTCTTCCAGTCAGATAAACATCAGAATGGTAAACGTTTTACACAGCTAGTTGTTCCAAAGAAATATAGGACTAAAGTTCTTTCGCTTGCTCATGAATCTATTATGACAGGTCACCTAGGTACTTCCAGGACAGCCAGCAAAGTCCTTGCAGAATTTTATTGGCCGGGAGTTCAAGCGGACGTACGTCGATTCTGCAGATCATGCGACATCTGTCAACGTACCACTCCGAAAGGCAGGACTACAAAGGTACCACTCGGAGATATGCCTATCATTGAGGTACCGTTCAGACGTGTAGCTGTCGATTTGGTAGGACCTATCCAGCCAGCAACCAGTAAGGGTAATCGTTACATTTTGACTATTGTTGACTTTGCTACCCGTTACCCAGAGGCAATTGCTTTAAAAGGAATTGACACTGAACGAGTCGCTGAGGCTCTGGTAGATGTATTTTGTAGAGTAGGAGTACCGAAGGAAATGCTCACGGATATGGGGTCACAATTTACATCCGAGCTGATGACAGAGGTCAGTCGTTTACTTTCTATACGACAGTTAACAACGACGCCGTACCATCCCATGTGCAATGGACTGGTCGAGCGGTTCAACGGTACATTGAAACAGATACTCCGACGGTTATGTGCGGAACGTCCTACTGATTGGGATAAGTATCTATCAGCCTCATTGTTTGCTTACCGTGATGCACCACAGGAGAGTTTAGGATTCTCACCGTTTGAACTGGTTTATGGACACGAAGTTAGAGGACCTATGAAGATTTTGAGGGAGTTGTGGACTAAAGAAGTAGCAGATTCAGAGGTTAGAACTACATACCAGTATGTTGTTGATTTGAAGGAACGACTAGAAGCTACGTGCAGATTAGCGAGAGAGAATCTACAAAAGTCGTCAGAGAAATACCGGAAGTATTATAACAAGGGAGCACGGAACAGACAAATGTCAAAAGGTGAGAAAGTTCTTATTCTTTTACCAACTGCCAGTAACAAATTACAAATGCAATGGAAAGGTCCATATGAAATTATAGAGAGACTAGGAAAAATTGATTACAGAATTAACGTGAATGGAAAAATCAAAACATTTCATGCAAATATGTTGAAGTTGTACATTGACAGAGCAAACGAGAGTAATGATGAGACAGGTGTTCTAGGTGTTGTAGGCGCCGCAGTACTCGATCTAGATGATGATGGAGAGAGCGACGATGAGCTGTTGTGCGATTCTCTAGGAGAAACGAAAAATGAGGGACCGGCAGATGTGAAAGTAAGTGATGAACTAACTGAGAATGAAAAAGCAGAAGTCAAGACATTACTAGAGAATTTTTCAGATGTTTTATCAGATGTACCTGGTTTGACGAATCTCGGAGTTCATCATATCAAGTTGACTAGTGACCAGCCTATTCGCACCAAACCTTATCCTCTGCCGTTTACTTCAAAAGACGTTGTTTGTGACGAGGTAAGAAAGATGGTGGAAGCCGATGTGATCGAGCCTTCAACGAGTCCGTACAGTTCCCCGATAGTCATCGTGAAAAAGAAGGACGGTTCGAACAGGTTTTGTATCGATTTTCATGCAATTAATAAAGTAACTGTTTTCGATGCAGAAACCATTCCAAGTGCTGATGATATTTATGTACAATTATCTGGCTGTAAATATGTGTCCAAATTTGATCTATCTAAGGGATACTGGCAGTTACCTTTGGATGATGCAGCGAAGGAGATCACCGCTTTCCAAACGCCACTTGGTTTGTTTCAATTCAGGGTGATGCCCTTTGGCTTGATAAACGCTTCCGCAAGTTTCAGTCGCCTGATGCGTAAGCTCTTAGACGGAATGCAGTGTGTGGATAACTTTATAGACGATGTGATTGTGTACACTCGAACATTTCAGGAACATGTTAATGTAATTCGGGAACTTCTGCTAAGACTTCGTGCTGCGAATTTGACTGTGAAACCAAGTAAGTGTTTTATTGGTTACCGGAGTCTTGAGTGTCTCGGACATATTGCAGGAAATGAAGAACTTAGACCTCTTCCTGACAAAGTTTCCGCCATTCACAACTTTACCCAACCTTCAACGAAGAAGCAAGTGCGATCATTTTTAGGTCTGGTAGGATTCTATCGTAAATTCATTCCGAATTTTTCAGCTATTGCTTCGCCTTTATCAGATCTTACCAAGAAAGGCCAGCCGAACAAAGTGATTTGGAAAGAGCCACAAGAAAATGCATTCATCACTCTCAAGAACGCTTTAACGGTAACACCAGTTCTCAAACTACCTGATTTAAATGAAAGCTTTGTTTTACAGACAGATGCGTCAGATCGTGGTGTTGGGGCAGTTTTGATGCAGTACGAAGATGGTGTGAAGAAACCTGTCGCATACGCTAGCAAGAAACTTTCCAAATGTCAGGTAAATTACTCTACAATCGAGAAAGAGTGCTATGCGATAATTTGGGCAGTTCAAAAGTTCCGCAGGTATTTGTATGGTAAGGAATTCCTACTAGAGACAGATCATCAACCACTAGTATATCTTACCAAAGCCAAGGTGTCTAATGCACGTCTGATGCGCTGGGCATTACTTCTGCAACCGTACAGGTTTCGCATTATTTCCATCAAGGGTTCTGAAAATGTAGGAGCTGATTGTCTTAGCAGAATTTAGATATGTATATAATTATATATAGTCGATTTTATGCTATAATTGATTGTGTTTTTTTTCAAAAGTTCGTTGAACTTTCTTATGTTGGGGAGATATTGTCACAATCAATATTTAATTTTAATTGCATTTACATTATGTTTATGGTTTTTATTTTATTTACCCTTTACTGGACCTCTATACTTTTGTTACCTTATTGAACCTCAGTTAAGTTTTGCAGGTATTGGTCAGTTACGACCTATTGTATTTTGGGGTATTTAAATCGCTGCATAGCTGACCAGGTAACCAGGGTCCACGTTTTCATAGCTTTTAAATGGTTGACATACAGTCCAAGATGAGTGGCTAAATTTTTTCTTTCAACGGTAACCATTTCTCCAAAGGGGTAAGTTTGTTTTTTTATTTCATATGTAAGTTTTTGAGTAATACATTTAAAACGTAGAACTATTTAAGAACTTGAGTTAATTAATGTTTTTGTTACTATTTACGTATACAGGTTTTGCTGGGTAGAGTTACTCATGCGTTTATTGTTCTATTTTTGTGCAATGTACTGAGTTATATACGCACGTAGGCTATTTTGTTTTGCCGCTTATAAAGTCGGTGTTGTGGGTTTAATAGTTAAAACCACTTTTGTTAAGATGTTGTGTATTCTTAACGTTTTTCTTATTATAATAGTGTTCGGTTAAAATTACCGGGACTGATTGTATGGTGTGCCATTAGTGCAATTGTAGTCAATGGTGACTTGAGTTTTTCTTTTGTATACGTAGCTTGTGACTTAAAAATGTTATTTAATTCAAAGGTTCCTGATGTTATCCAATGTTAATCTATCCATGTGTGTGTTGGCAATGAACTTACCAGACCGGGATACCCACTGGGAGCCAGTTGGCGGGAGTCCGTCGTGAAACGGGTCGTGTCTGGATAGACGTGGTTTAGAGTCAACGATATTGAGGATTAATAAAGACTTTAATTTCTGTGTATTGTAAATAATAGCTGTAAAAATATGTTGTAAATATTGTTTTTATTGATTTTATTTATAGATAAAAAAAAATTGTAAATAGAAAAAAAAATCTTGTTATATCTGACTGTACAGAGCACGACGGCTGTCGTGACATAATCCTTCTGAGAAGAAAAAGAATTTTCCAATTTCAAATGTTTTAGTGGTTGGATTTTTAAAAGACGTTTAGAAACTCGTTTAGAAAACAGAATTTAACTAAACTTTTGAATATTTTTCTTAGATTTTGAAGATATACAAAACAAATATTGAGGAACGTCTCGTCTGACCTTAAATGTCCTTGTTCATTGAGGCTTAAGACTTGAGACGTGTTTCTATCTATAAAGTTTCGGACGACTGAATCATAATCAGAATCAGAATATCTTTTCTAAAGTCGGATTATTACAATAATTAACATAAACTCTGTAGAGCTTTTGACCGACAAAAAAGTACTACATATGGATAAATGACTGTATACACATAATTATAATACAGTTAGGATTACAACAGACATATTAACATAAACTCCATAGAACAGGTTCAGTCCAAAAACTATTTTTACCTACTTAGGTATTAATAGCTACCTAGATATGTAAATCTACCCAAAGTAGATATTTTTACCTAAATTCTTCTTTAATTGCATTTTGTGGCCAAATACAGGGACGGCGTAACTTCGTGAGCACAAAACTTCTTGATACAGTCACAATGATGATGGATATGACAATCATTTGGCCAAAAAATGATTACTTCGTATATTATCAATTTTGCATAGAAACTACTGTAAAATTGCCAATTCAGGAAGAAATCATTTTTTGACCAAATTTTTTTTCGCATTCATCATTATTGTGGTTGTGTCAAAAGATATGGTTTTCACCATGTTTCGCCGTTTGGTCTTTGTGCTGCAAAACGCAGAAATTATAAAACGTAGGTAAAATATAGCTACTTTGGTTACCTTTAAATACCTAGGTAGCTATAAATAGCTATGTAGGTAGAATTAGTCTTTGAACTGGACTTGTGAAAGAGTTTCATTTAATATAACCACAAATTCTAGCCTCCTAGTGTACTTTTTTTCAACATCACATTGATTGGAGGAAAAATTTCGAATGATTATTATTCTAGACGGGGGTTGCCTTAGAGAACTACTGCTTACTCAACAATATGTAATATCAGAAAATTGTGTTGATCTGCAGGAATGAGCCTCGTTAGAAGTATTGACAACAATTTTTTTTTCGTAATTTTTATCAATTGTTACTTTGGAATAAGAATGAATTTGTGAAATTACGTTTCCATCCACATTTAAGTCTAAATTTGCATTTTTCTGCCTTTGTAGCTTATGTATTTCCTGACCCAGTGCATTATATATGCTGATTTCGAAATATTATTCAATAACAACAATTCCTTAATATTTTACAGGTTGGTATAAGTTTCAATTCAAGTTTGTGAATATGAGTTCAACTATATATACATATGTATATGTTTAATTTTGGAGGTACTAGATTTTGAATACTGTAAGTCAAAGGTCAATGATAAAAGATTTATTCAATATAGTTAAGTGTTGTTAATCCCTGGATTTAGCTACTTAGCTTGAATTACCTATATAGTTTTATTTACCAATTTGAAGTAGCTTCATTTACAAACACATTCATACTTATAATTATTTCTTAAATAAGCATTTTTCTCAAAATTGCATTTGCAGAAAATGTGAATTTTTTCCGCAAATTGATCAGTATAAAATTTATGCACTTTGTTTCAGAACTTTTTGTTTCTGTATATTATATATATATATATTATATATGTAAGTTCTATATGTTTGTCTGAATACGAAGGTTGATCCAAAAGTAATGTCACAGTGTCCATATCTTTTATATTTGACGTCGTATTAACAAATACAATATACCAAAAGATGCACGAATGTAAATCTAATTAACATTAAAATTTTAATTTAATAATGTTAATTTGAATTTCTTTTATAGATGTTTAAAACATAAAGCATAGGGGGTGTCGCCGCGTCACAACAGCACGTCACGTTTTAAAGTGCACTTTTTCTTAGAATGAAAAATACTAACACATTAAAAAGATTCTAAAAAAGCAACCAATATCCAAATTTTTTAAAAGACACAATTCTCGTCATTTTTTTATTCTTTAATTTAAAATTAAATGACGGCATTGGTATTTGTGATCATAAACATTGTTCTTTTACTCTGTTGACTTGAACAAAGGGATTGTCGAAATGGAGAAAAAACGGTTCGACGAGTTGTAATGCATTTTTGCTTCAAAATTTGGGAATCATCACAAGCGACAATAACGTTAATGAATAAATAATGTAAATAAGAGGCACCTTAATAGATAGTTTCAGCGATTTTGGGTGGGTGATTGGTCACTGAATGATCATCAGAGGACTATAAAAGACCGAAAGATAGGAAATCGGACGGAAACGTTCAATGGTGTCTGACGTCAGCAGAAAACGACAGACGAATAGAGTGATATGTGAATATTTATGTTTGTCTTATGCCACTGTTAAAAAAAATTGACAGAAAGCTTAATTCTGAAAAGAGCGAGTGTATAATGGTACCAAGAAATCTTAAATGAAGTGGAATTGGTGAAAGTGTTTGCGAATCACAAATATTTTTTAATGAAACGAAGGGGAAATGCTTAAAAGTATGATGGTGCGTATCCGTCATTTGACGTTATGATTTAGGTGCAGCGACTACCATAAACGCACATTGTTTAAGATCCGATATTTTGGAAAGTATGCATTATATTCCTTTGAAATTTTCAGGTCTGAATTGAAATAAGTAAAGCTTCCTTCGTGTATAATTTTGTTGTTTTTACGTTTATTTATAGCAATTTTATCAAAGTTGTGACATTACTTTTGGATCAACCCTCGTACCTTCAATAACAAGAATAAAGAAATCGCTGAAATTAGCAACTTTTAAATGTTTCATTTTACTGAAGGGAAAAAAAGAAATAAAGGTACGGCAGTTGCCATCTTTCATTACCGAAGATGCTTCGGTTAAGTCTTAATTTTAAAATTTCCACTAATCAGTACGAATAACCTATATGTCTCGTGTCAGGCCCTCAGGAAAGTTAGAATGTCTTGCATAAACCTGCAATGTAACAAAAAGAAGGAAGAATCTTTTCGCCGACCAGGAAATGTAATTAAGAGCATTGACGGTTCATCTGTTCACGTTTTGACATTTGCCTTTTTCGCATTTCGTACATGTACTTGTAAATACAAAAGTTAAGAGCACAAAGTGTGCATTGTCATTGCAAAATGTACATGTCAATGTACATTTTAGATGTACAAATGCAATAGCAGTCAGAATATGTACAGGCTGATATCGGCCATCGTACTTTATCAATCATCCGTCGCATTTATCTAAGGAGGAATATCCGATTTTTAGGTATTCTTGTACATTGTTTACAACGGAAATACCAAGTCACATTTAAAAAGATGAACACTCTGTTTCAGAGTTAAATGTAACAAGTGATGAAGTTAGCGGTCACAGTGACATTTTAATTGATGATTGGCGTGGACCATGGGTATGAAGGTTAGCAATTTACTTATATAAAATTTACAACATTGTTGCTGCTTGAGCATTGCTATTTTTAGAAATGCACAAACACACCGATATGTTTTCTATTGTTTAGTTCAGACACTCTCTGTTAGCCATGTGAAATCCCAATGGCATTATTTTTAGATATATATTAGCGTGACATTTTACTAAGAGTCCCTATCAAAACCCAAAACGTAAACTCAGAACAAATATCCATCATTCTCTAAATTCGCAAAACACTTATAGTTACCATGGTAACAGTGTATATTCTTCACTTAATAATATGTTGAAAGTGCAACTTTAAGGGCGAGAGTAGATACTTATTCAGTTTTATTTTATGCCCTGTTCATACTAGCGTTTAATTAGAATAAAAAGTTATGCAAAATAAATTTGAACTGCGTCCACACGGAAAAATTAAATTACTTTTTATTAGCTAGATGTGAAAGCTAAAGTAAGCTAATACGAATTAAAGTTTAAGGCATATGTGACGGCAAAATTAAGTCAAATGTCACAGTCATGTAGGTGATCAGCAATAGGTACCTTTGCTATTTGTTAAAATGTAGCAACTTGATTATGCTAATTTCTAACAGAAATAAACCTGCCATGAAGGGCGTCCAACTGTTACCTCTGGAATAAAATTCTTAATCTCTAAAACACCCAAACAATATATAAAACCACTACTATTGATCATGTTATTCACTCATGAAAACAAATGCGCTACATACAATGTTATATGAATTCGAATTTCCCCTAACTTGTCATTGTGGTGAAACCAATTAAATGTTATTGAAGGTACCCTATTTAAATCTTATAGAAGGTACTCTGCAGTTTTTGATAAAATAAAAAAAAAGTGTTAATTACTTCAATTACAATACCGACCAGACCCAACTTGACACCAAACCAGTCCCCAAGACTGCTTTGGAAGCGCTCTGTGAGTGCTCTTGGACCGCTATCGGATTGCTCTGGGGCTGCTATAAAAAGCATAAAATCTATTTTATTATTTAACGAGGCTGAGTCTAATTCGAGTGCGCATGACTTTTGTGCAGCTATTTAATTTCACGCAGTCATTGTGAGACAGTACACCTATGCCAAATATTTTGATTTTAAGTACAGCTATTTATAAGAACCAGGCAGAAATGAAAATAAGTGATTCATGATAGTGATAGATTTTTCAAAAACTATCATATTTACATTAAGATACATCAAACTAAATACTTGATCACAGTTATAAATGGATTTCATGCATAGCTGATTAAAAAATGAATTCAATATATACTGAAACAGTCAACAATATCCATTGAAAGGTGTCTGTACGTGCAGGTGATTTTTTAAGAAGGCCCGCACTCTCCTTGAATGTGAATTATAAAATATTGAACATCTAGTATCAAAGAGTAAAAAACAATTAAAAAACCCATGGGTTATTTTAATTACGAATAGATATTGTGATTTTAAATTATGAAAAAACATGAAATTCTAGTTATCTCCCTTGGCACTCTTTAGTAAAAGGAGTTGGAAAGAGTGTATTTAACTCTTCAGTTTAGAAGGGGAGGATTAAGAAATGTGTGTGATTTTATCTTCATTTTGGAAGTTTTGCCGGTTTTCAAACGTCCAAGGGGCATGTAAGTCTAAAATTTTCTTTAGAAAAATAATAATCCTAGGATTAAAAAAAATAACTGCCTGCAATTTGCTTTTTTTATCTGACAAAAACAAAATTTTATTTCCTAAACATGCTATGAGTTTGAGTGTTTTGATTTAGGCTAACTTGTTTAACAATAACATAAAAACTACTTAAATTCAGTTAATGTTGGGGAAAAAACATTTAATTTTGTACTGGAATTTGAACAGTAGCTCGCTGCTGGGGATTAGAGTATGATGAGTATCTCTCCTTTCCGTCGATACTCCGTTAGTACTGCAATAGACACAGTTGACTGGAAGAAATCCTCGACCTCAGCATACATGAAGCCATAGCAAGAAGCAGTGAAAGCCACAGCAGAGATTGGATGGAGCATAATTTTTTCTATGTATCGGTGCCTCTATGGATGTCATATTTAGATCAGGTATTTAATACATAACACAGACAAATGTCTAAACAAAGGCAATATTGACTATTTTTTTTTCAAATTGAAATAGGGGAAAGTCAGAAAAATTGATAGCAAACATACAGACTGACTGCTAGTAAAAGTTATCAGTTCTGGTAAAAATCTACCAGCCTAGCTGAGAAAATAATTGTCTTTTGTAAAATTGATTTTTGAAACTAGAAGTACTGTGAGCAATGAGCAAATGATACCCCCCCCCCTTCATATGAATATAATAGTGACCATAATTTGCTGTAGGAAAATATATTAATAATGCCATACTTTCGTACAATACCACTATTTTTTTGCCTAATTTTACTCTTAAACACAAAATCTCAGGAGCTTCTGGGGCTTTGCCCCGTGGACCCCCTTCATTCAAACTATGGTATGACTAAACATATGACTGTACTTTGGAACATCACTATCAAGACCCCTTGTCTGAACAAAGTTATCCACGCCCCCCCCCCCCTCCCCCTCCCTTTTAATCACAAATCCTGTACTGCTCATGATACCATTAGTTGATTTGGAAGCGGTTAATCAAATTATTAAATTTTAATTAATGAAAACTTTAAACAAGTCCAGCTGGGCATCAATATGTGCAAATTGGTAAGCCCACAGCAAAATTTGTGCGTCTCGGGCGGTCAGGTGCACTGTTATTTCAAAAACTGTTTTCGGAATGGCCAATGGGTCCTTCTTAAAATCGTGAATATTTAATTAAGCCCTGAAAAACCCAGATGTTATGGCAAAACCATAATTACAATGTACTATTTTTCTTATTCATTTACTCAAAATTTATAATTGTGTCCTTTCAAACTGTATATTTCCAAACTTATATGTGTATGATATTCTTCAAATGCATTTCCTTTTATTTGAATTATATATAAGGGTGGGGAGTCCTACAAAATTTAATTGACAAGCAAAACAACCAATAAAATACTGTTTGGTTTTATCAGTTGAAATGGTGGGAGGGGGTGTAAAGCCATATAACCCTATCTGAATGGGGGAGGGGGGGGGCTTCCTAAATATTCCTACAAGCAAATATATACACACATAGAAAGAGAGAGATTTATAAATATGAGAGCACATACAATATGAATAGGTTTCTGCCAATGTTTTCGTCTAATTTATAGGTTTAAAACTTAAAAAATAAAATTTGATCCTACAAAACTAGAACTCTTTCAATTTATAGCTAATAGTATGAATTCATGATGATATCACTAGTACATGGGGGAGGGGGGGTAAATAAATATTTATTATCAATAATTCAAAAGCTAAATTGTTATATAAATGTATGCATTCTCTTGTCATATGATGAATTTCATGATTTGTTATCATTTCAGATGCAGTCGGAGCCTTGTTCTGAATTTCAAAATTCCCTTTGACAACACCTGCACAGCTGAGGTAATGTAAACTTAAAAATTGAGGACAACCGTCACCAAGAAAAGATTATCAATTCAACTAACTTTAGTGTTATATTTACTTTATATTATTTATGTATCATTAGATAATTCGCTATTTTGTGTTGACAACTTGCATTTTTTTTAATTATCATTAAGAACATTCCTTTTCGTTTAGCAATCAAGGGCCTTCTGACTAAGGGTTGAATTATAGTGAACACTGCCATTCAGAGACTTTGAAACAGGTATATATTTCTTCTGATCTTGATTCTCTGAATTTTTAAGCTCACCTGAGTTGAAGGCTCAAGTGATCTTTTCTGATCAAAGTTTGTCTTTTATCTGTCATTGTCATTCTTCAAGGGGAGAGAATTACAAAATTAATAGCATTACTGATATCTTCTCAAAAACCAATGGCCCAGGAAATATGAAACTTATGTGGAACCATTGTCGGGTAGTGTAGATTCAAATTTTTCAAATCATGAACCCCATGTGTAGGACGGGGCCACAATGGATGATCAGAGTTTAACATAGGAATATATAAAAAAAAATATTTTAAAATCTTTTTCTCGGATACAGCAAGCCTTGATTGGTAATATTTATATGAAAGCATTTTCAGGTGGTGTAGATTCAAGTTTGATCAAATCATGACCCCGGGGATAGGGTGGGGCCACAAAGGCCAATCTAAGTTTAACTAAGAATATAGAGAAAAAATCCTTTAAAAATATTCTTCCAAAGAACAGAAAAGCCAGTAAGTTATATATACATATGGAAGCATTTTCTTGTAGTGTAGATTTGTTCAAATCGTGACACCCCCCCCAGGTATAGGGTGGGGCTACAATAAAAGTGTTCAAAAGTGGGAAAACACAAAGTTACCGTATATACTCGCCTAGGCATAAGGTGGGGCTACAATAAAAGTGTTCAAACTTGTAGGGAAAAACTCACAGTTAGTCAAAAATAAGTACCCTGTAAGCATCCTTAGTGTAGATTCAGTTATGTTCAATCATCTCTCTCTCTCCCTTACAGGGAGAGGTCACATATGCTTTTAAGCTTTTCAATACAAAGCTGATTTTTGATTTTTATCCAAGCCAGGTGAGTGATGTGGCCCTGGGTCTCTTGTTAAATCATTTATCTACACATATATGTACAGTACAACTCGGTTATAACAAACTAGGACCTGTAAAAGTACTTCGCTATATAATTCGTTATATCCATATTTGTAATTTTGTAATATTTATATAGTTGGGGATCCAAGAAGACTTCTGTGAATTCACAATGTCCGTGTTTGTACTAAACAAGTTTTACTGCAGTTACATGTATGTGGAAGCCAAAAAGGAGTAAAAGATGTATTATTGTATATCATCTTCATTATTTTGTTCAATCCATACAAATGTTTCTTTGAATATTGGAAACTAAAATCAGTAGAAAGTTAGAAATTAAAATTTATAAAATGCAGCATATCTAAACAGAATTTTTGTTGTTGAAAAAAAACCTTTTTCAGATGAGCAAGGCTGTAATAGTTATACTAATATTCAGAATCAAATACCGGTAACAGCTAACTACTTGAGGCATGGATAGGGTGAGGGTTAAAGAAGGGGTTACATCACTTGAAAATTTAGAGAAGAATTATAGAGCTGAGGTTATTTCTCAAGAACCACAGGGCCAATTCTTACCAAACTTGGCAGGGCTAAGACCCCTTACAAGGGGTGATAATCAGGAAAAAAGAAAAAATAGGGAGCCACTGGGTCAGAAAAGCTGAAACTTGTGTTAAAGCATCCAGGGATTAAGTGTAGATTCTAAATTGTTTAAATCCCCCTCCCCCTAAGAATAGACCTAAACCACAAAAGGTATTACAAGTAGGAAAATCTGGTGTAGAACAGCATGACCAGTTACTCTGGTTAGTGTTACGGACCATGGCCTTCTTGTATTCATGATCATGATCATAGAGAATACGAACCATAGCTACTCTCCTCCTTCAACAGGACCATGGCCTTCTTGTATTCATGATCATGATCATAGAGAATACGAACCATAGCTACTCTCCTCCTTCAACAGCAACAAGAAAAAATTGCTTTACGGAATGTCTATTTTCATTAACAAAGTTCAAATTTTGAATTATATTTTTTCCAGATTGATGAATGAACCACATGCATTATGTCAGAGGAATCTAGCTGGACTTGGAGCACCTTTTTAGCAGCCAGGACACATAGATGTACCTGTACAGTTGATACAGATAATCTCAACGGCACATTTCTAAATGATGGCCAAAAAAATCTAATAAAGACACTGTCAGTTTAAAACTTTTTGAAAAAAATCCAGACCAGAAACAAAGGATATTGATTTTTAAGCTCCAAATGTAAAAGGGGTTTTATTGAAACCAAGACCAGGATACACCCAAGGATATTTAATATTACACCCCTTCAACATAAAATTTTGAATTTTAGTTTGCCTATTTAGTCAAGAACATGGGTTTTTTGACATTTGATACACTTTACATGTATAATGTTATATTGACATTTTTTCAAGATTTCTTTACTGTAAACTATTTATTTCAGCAAAAAGTACATTTACAGATGATTTTTCAAAAATTGCTTTAAAAATACAATTGAAATATTTAGATCATGTCTCATAAATGGTTAATCACAGTTACCACAGAAACCAAATATTTGTTTTAAAGAAGTTAGGTACAAAAAATGTGTCTTTCAGTATTTTAGCTAATGGCAGTTTTCTTCATACAAGCTTATCACATTGACTAAATTGTATAGGCAAATACAATATTTTTGGAGATGCTGTCATGGTAACCAGATGCAAATCACAAAAGCATATTTAAAAAAAATTATTTTCATGCATTTACAATAAACTGTGAAAATAATACATGTATGTTAGTCAATAATTATTTTGTATTTTATGGAGATTTTGTAAAGTCAATTTATTTAAAAAAGCATTTCCAGGATAATTTGTTACCATGGTTACAAAAATTTATGAGAAATACACTGGTTTTATCTAATATTTGCAAGGTTTAGGAGAACATTTTCTATCTTATATTATCAATTTTTTTGTGCTTGTGGTATTTTTTCCAACATAATCTGAAAATGAAGTATTTTCAAATTGGTATTTTCTTGAAAAATGAATTTTTGTGATATTCTGTTGCCATGGTTACAGAATTTTTTTGAAAAACCAATGGGTTTTGTTTTGTTTTATTAGAATTAGGATTGTGGTCTTTCTATCTCATGCTTTCAGTTTTCTTTAACATGTGGGATTTTTTCTAACTATGCTCTTAAAAATGGTTATTATTGTGAAAAATGAATTTTTGAGACATTTTGTTTCCATGGTAACAGAATATTATTTAAAACCCATGGGTTTTATTTAATTTTATTGAAATTAAGAAAGTGCTCTTTCTATTCCACATGATCAGATTTCTTTAACATGTGGGATTTTTTACTAAAAACGTTTATTATTGTGAAGAATGAATTTTTGTGACATTTGCTCAGAATATTATTTAAAAACCCATAAAAAAATTAAGAAAGTGCGATCAGTTATTATTGTGAAAAATTTTTTATTGAAAAATTTTTGTGACATTTCATTGCCATGGTAACAGAATATTTCAAAAACGAATGGGTTTTATTTAATTTTATTGAAATTAAGAAAGTGCTCTTTCTATTCCACATGATCAGATTTCTTTAACATGTGGGATTTTTTTTTACTATGCTCCTAAAAACGGTTATTTTTAAAAAATGAATTTTTGTGACATTTCGTTGCCATGGTAACAGAATATTTTTAAAAAACCCATGGGTTTTATTTAATTTTATTAAAATTAAGAATGTGCTCTTTCTATCCCATGTTATCAGATTTCTTTAACATGCGGGCCTTTTTCTTAATATGCTTCTAAAATATGTTGGATTTGAAGAAATATTGTGAAAAGTGAATTTTATGAAATGACCTATGTTAAATTGAAATTCAGCACCTTTAATAAATCCTATATAATTTTATCCTTATGGTAATCATTTATCGTTTTGTATTTACTTCTCAGGAAAAAAAGATTTATTTATGGTACTATCATCAAAAAAGCTCTTTTCCTGTGTTCAATAATAGCTAAATTCACATTTTTTTGAATTTTTTGCTTGGTTGCCATGTGCATTTACATGGTGCATTGTTTCCATGGCAACAAAGGCTGTTGTCCAAAAAAAGCAACATATATAAATTTTGTAAAGATCTGAAATGGTCATGATGATGTTCCAAAATTAACATTATCTGTAACCCTTATGAAAATGTAATTTTACGCAACATATATAAATTTTGTAAAGATCTGAAATGGTCATGAAAAGACGTCACTAAAAATTGATGACAGAACATCTAAAGAAGCATGCTAGCTATTCAAACATTGCTATTTTTTTAACCAAAAAAAATTGTTGTGCTAATTCACAATGATATGCTGTATACTTACATGGTCAATTTTTTTGAAATTTCACAATTTGATGAAATATGAAAAATGTTGAAAAATGTGATAAATTGGGGCATTTCCAACAAATTCCCATATGGTCCAATAGTAAAAATTGACAACTTTTGAGATGGTCCCCTAAGATATCGGGGTGGTAAACATTCGATTTTTTAATCTTAAAACAATAATTATAACAGTGAAAATTAATTGTCAAGACATTATCAAAATCCCTAGGGCAGAAATAATTAGACTCGGCCTCGTTAATGTAAAATTATGTACTCAAAATTTGCATTGGCACTATTTACCTGTGATCTTTCGGAGGTCCGTCTTTGCTTTGCTTCTTTTTTTGTATTGTTTTATGGACTTTGAGATTGAATACTGTTCGTTATCTCCATATCCTTCTTAAAGAATCATAACAGTTAGATATGAGATTTTTTTTAATTGAAAAAGTATCACGCTAAGAAAATAGTATTCTATGAAACTCTCATATAAAAAAAAGTTGAAAGTACCGGAAATTGTCACTATCATTTTTTTTGTTTTGGTTGCATATGTTTTCCTTGCCGTTAAATGTTAAAGCTGAACACGATTTGTAAATGGAATATGTCCGCCATTTTAGTTCCCGAGTCTCGCTACATGTACTCTGCAGACCCCTATAATAGGACAAGACTTCGTCACTATTCAGTGTAATCAGTTGACACCCAAGTAGACGGACGTATGCTACACAGGACTCGGTAGCGAGAATAATAACGTAATCCTTCGTCTAATGCAGGGAAGTAAGATACTCAATGAATTTACAATTATAGTTGTATAAGTCAGTGCAGTATACAAAAAAAAAACACAGATAAACGTAACTGCAAGTGTCTAGGTAACGAATTTATCCTGCCATGGTTCTCTAAAAGACTAAATATTTATTGTATCGATAAACCGCTTTCACTGAGTGTCCAAGCAAGACGTTCTGCATCCATTGTTGTCGTCAGAAGCATTGTGACGTCAGTTATGAAGCTCCATGCGGGTCATGTGAAAGCAGTATATTGATGATGTATGGTTGGTAAATTTTTAATATATAGTGGGAAGGTCATGTGTAGGGGGCACATTAGCAATGTGATGTGGGTAGACAGCATAACATCGTTTCATGCAATATACTTCTCGACCAATGAAATTTCACGATTTTTATCAGAGGCAGGATAACAAAAGTGCAAGGGCAAAGACTTTTTTGGAGCTGAAAAATGGAATTTTTATTGCTTAAATAGTGTATTTTTTTAAAAGTGTTGGGAGCTGATTGAAGTTTGTATAACTTTATTTTTATTCATAACAAAATTAAGTTAAGCGAAGTGGACATTTTAAACCATTATACACATTTTCGGCAAAGTTTTTAGTACTTCCCAAACACCACACACAAGCTTCCAGCATTTTTTGGGTAGAGGAAATTAACATCTTTAAAGAAGTTTCATTTTTTTTTCTTGAAAAACAAGCACTATCTTCATTTCCTTCATTCAGCATAACTGTTCTATTTTTATACAAGTCACGTGAAAAACAACTGATACATGCGATATAACTGGTACTATGTAGAGCCCAGTCGTAGATTTTATTATTATTATTATTTTTTTTTTTTTACAATTTTTAAACCAAGAAATATATATCAAATCGGTGTTAAGGTCATATTTTCCATATCGATCCTTAACATAGCCGAGATACCAGATAATTATGTTTAAATATTTATGTTCAGTGAAATTCATAACAGATATTAATTTAAATTCGAAGCAGAGTTAGGGTTACTAAAAGGAGGCGGAGCTAATGTGAACGGGAAAACTAAACGATGACATCATACAAAATATTTATTATGCAACATTTCTTTAACGAGGCCGAGTCTAATTTGAGTGCGCATCACTTCGCGCAGCTTTTTGATTTCATTCAGTCATTTGTGTGACAGTACACCTTTGAAAATTATTTTAATTTTAATACAAAGTTAACATTAGTTGTAACTCCTACTGATCTGATAATGTGATTTTAAGACAATTATTGGAAAAAGAACGTTGAAATGGCTCTAACAACGTCACCATTTTCGGAGTTTGTAAGCAATGCATGACGCTGAAGATTGACGCATGACTCGCTTGTATGTTCAAGACGTTAATGGATATTATACTAAAAACTAATGACATATCTCCCCAAGAAACCTACTACATAGGCAATTTAGCCACATATGATCCACATATGCATTGCCTTTCATATGAAGATCATATGTGGATCATATGAGAATCATATGTATATACAATCATATGACAATCATATGTGGCCAATCATATGAGAATCATATGATCATACATATGTGAATCATATGAAGTTATATACATATGATTCTCATATGAAAGATCCTGCATATGAGAATCATATGAATATTCTGACAATAATCATATGAGAATCATATGAAACAATGTTCACTAATTTGTCCTTGTTATACTTAGGTAAAATTCATACGAATGTTTTGACTGTGATCATATGAGAATCATATGAAACGGCGATCATATGAGAATCATATGAAACAGTGTTCACTTATCTGTCCTTGTTATACTGAAGTAAAATTGCAATTTCAATTATATATATCAAAAGATAAATTTAAATGTACATTAATTCAAAAGAATTTGTTAGTAATTAATTATATTGTATATAAAGTTCTACTCTGTTTAACCCAACGCGCCCCCCCCCCCCCCCTTTCCTTCTAAAAAAAACTTTTCACAATTTTTTTTTCTGTTATAATGCATTTCCCAGATAAAATAGATAAAGAATAAATTAATTTGCTTTTCATTTTAAATCTTTTGGGTTTGGCTAAGTAAAATTAAAATAATTCCGTATTTTTCTCCGGGCCGGTTTTGTCTTTTATCGGATGAAAATATACGGGTGTTTGGAAAAGGCAAGCGATCTCCTAACAATAATTTTTAAAGACTTTTGATTCATATTGTTTAAATATAATTTCATTATTGTTACAGGTGCGTATGAACTCTCTATATACTCTTATCACTTGCATCATGCATGTAATTGTTAAATCAATGCATTTCGTAAATCTAACGTTCGTGATCTGTAAGTAAGTTTGGATAAAATTTGTTTCTGAATGAATGTAAACATTACATGTTAGGCTAAAGGCATTACTACTTTTCAAAACTTGAATTTGTTTTCGTTTTGTTACGTACTGATATGAAAGTGAAAGTAGAAACCTTGTCTGTCAGTTGGCGTTACGTATGTTGAGATCGTTATCAAGTCCGGATTCCTTCTTAAACTTAATGACAAATGTTTGTTTTTATGGCCTATAGATGCATTCGGCAACTTGAGTTCAGTGTCACAGTGCTGTTTTTTTTTCAGTCCAAAGAGCCCGAAGCTGATAAGACTGGCGATTGATCCTGAAGCTGATTTGACAGACAATTGCATCATCACAACATTGAAGGTAAAAATAAATACTTGAAATAAAAAATCAAAGTATCTGTAATGTCTCTTTATGACAAAATATTTCTTGATAATTTCTTTTTGTTCTTTTATAATTCTACATTGTTTGCATGGCTTCATCAAAAATAAATTCAACTCAACTCAATACTGTAGAAATTTTATTCTACATTATAATTTTAATCCAGTGCACTTAAAATATGCAAAGTATGAATAGATTTTGCTGGCTGTAAAGGCTATGAAACTATATAGTATACAATAACTTTGTGGGAAGAGGGGGGATAAACTGGATTTTTGAATTTCAACTAAAAATTTATAACAGTGACATCCAACTGTAGAGGTATAAATACATGTGCATGTGTGTTGAAAGAACATCAGCTAGCTAATCCATTGAATTTTTACATCTATGTATTCATTTACTGACAATTATTTTTCCCCCCAACACTAGTGGACAAACACCACCAAATGTTTTCCCATAGACTTCCATACAAACTTGAGCCCCTGTCACTCATACATATATTGAATTTTGGGCAAATGACCTTTTTGCCGTGAAAGTTCGAGATATTGGAAAACAAAACATGCCAGAAAAAATATACCGTCACGCGGCACTTTTACTTTCAATTTCCATTTGTTTACAACAAGGTGCGTTTGACACCAAATGATAATCTCTAACCAAAGGGCACCCCTCCCTTCAACTTTTTACCTGTAACTCCTATATATCTCAAAGAATCCCAAGTCTTGATATGAGATTTTTATTGTGACAGGATTTGGTTTTACCCTAAAACCTAGGTACCACTCACGGTACCAATGTAACCGGAATTCGCTACATGATATCAATGCAATTTAGGAAATTCCACGATACCAGTGTAGCGAAAATGACCGTATGAAAATACCTCTTAAATATCACTCACTTTCTTTATTAATAATAGTACTTCGCGTTTTATTCCAATTTCTTACTAACCAATAAACCTCTTGATTTTCAAATAGTCACAAAAGTGACTTACTAACCCAAGAATTTTAATAACAAGAGTTTGCAAATTAACAATTATTTATTATAGTCACAAATATATTTTATTAACAGTACAAGAATATTTACAACAAAAACTGATGTACTAACGACCTTTTACTTATAGGCCTCAATAAAAATAAGTGCCTACCTAACAAATGTACAATGTCCAGAGCCCGTCCTACCCAACGCTAAGTCCGAATGAAAGTGACCCACCCCTGCACGAAAAATCTACTATGCCTAACCTAACCGGTTTACCAAAAATAGAAATAAGGAACTGGAAAATGGACGTAAAAATAAGGAAAACAAAAAGGATAATGATGAACGATTTGAACGAGACAGAGACAGGGACCGGGATCCACCCCTCTAATCAAAAAGTGAGCTGGTACGAACCTTTGAGAAGGTTCCAGACCAACTGATCTATACGTGAAATACTGGACTTTAAATACACCGCGATACGGAGGTGTGTCTCTCTTATCCAATCAAAATCTACATCCTATGTACAACCCAGACAAGGACGTTACCCAAATCACTGAATAAAGCTAGAAAGTTTCCGAATGTAAAACAAACGACCGTAACCAATAAGAATTATCGTTATTTACTAACTATGTAAAATCCAATCCTACCACACTCCCCCCACCTCAACACCGAAATATCTTAAAAAGATATTGAGGGTAAAATGTGTAGGTCAATTTCAAAAATATTCTGGTAGTACATGAGCAATAGTTAAACATTTCAATTTTCTTCACTTTAAAGTCACATTGAAATAAAATTATATTCAATACTTGTACTTTCAATTAACAGTTAATAAGATAAATGTTCACTGGTTTCACTTTTCATCTGGATGGAATCATCATGGAATCCAAGGCGGTTGATCAATGCACAACATAAGGAATATCTTACTTTCAAATTTTTTAGAACACTTTTAGATAAATATTCATATTTTTCGACTGATTTCACATCACATCACATCGCATCACTTCACATGACATCACATATATTTCACATAATTAATCACACAAGTCGAACACGACGACAATCCTCCATGAATTACTGATGTGCCGAAGACTCCAAGGCTCCTCCAATATTGAATACGGATGCGTTGATTCCTTTTCAGAACAATGTGTTTCTCTTATACTTTCACCTGTAGATACTTGCTACCAGTTTCGCTGGAGATCATCAACTTCACTACAAGTACATATAGTTGTCCAAAACGTCCATACTAAGTAGACAAAAGAAAAGGAGTGAGTAATATGCATAAAATCCAAGAAAAATGTGTCTTAATACTAAAGCAGACTACTGATGCTGTCAACAGAAATCATGAAACCCGTCGAGTTGCAGCCCCAGTCCCTACAGCCTCCCGCAGCAAAAAATTAACCTCCCTGCGTTTTAGTATTGGATACCTTGCAATAAGTGTACCCCTGTAGTTCGGCAGAGCCACAACCCCCTCCTGCAACAAGAACCGGCCTCCCTGCATTTTGGCATCTCGAATCGAGAATCATGACCCTGGGGCGAATATAGATTCTAAATAATAAAAGCTTGTCAGAACACGACCGACAAGGGTAGTACAATATTTTAACCACAATAAAACCCCAATCCCGCAGTATTGGCAGCTAATCCCGCAGTATTAGCCTAATATTGTACTTTCACCTATTTACAGGCCAATTCACAGCTCATGAAATGACTCGAACCATATTCTAGTAAAATTTATCATTATTAATTCATCGAGAATATAAAGCAACAGTATTGAATACTGTCTTGTCAAACCTTAAAATTTCTCTCATTAATCCTGACAAATTTCATTGATTTTGTAATTTTAACCGATAAATAAATAAACCAAAATATATGTATAAACCAGTTTTCTAAAAAGTAGTCGATGCTTTCTAAGTTATTAAAGAAATCGGCAAACAATGAAAGCTTACTTTTACTACAACAAATTCAAAGTAATCTTAGTGCCAAAGTACTACATATAGTCGGGTTAACATCGAGAATAACCTTTGCTGCACCAGGCAGTAAGCATGACTGTTGTTAAGCCAAAATATATGCAATAAAAATAAATTACATTTACTTAGGGTACACAAAAAGTTTAGGTGTAAAACAACTTTTTAATTAAATATATTTAAGTTAACGTCTGAATTCCTTTTCAGCATGACAGCGAACGTTAAGTCAAATATAATTAATAATTAAAATCATGGAGAATATATTTCTGGTGGTTTTATTTTTCTCCCAAATTTGGAAAACGTTTCGAAATTTTGAGGCGTTAAGGTCCCACAGTTTGAAATAACCCAAAATATGTCACACCAAAGGATCTAAAAATGGCGGACCTAAGGGATGATCACCGGTTCTGCCCCTGTCTCGTTCAAAAACCAACTCACAAACGACCAAAGAAAAAAAAACTCAGATATAAAAACAAAAATACTCTAGGCTTCACGCAATGAAGTCTCTCAAAAATGTCTTAACCTGAGAAAATCTAAGTCAATGTGACAGGATTTAGACGTCACGGCACCAATGTGACAGGATTTGGTTTTACCCTAAAACCTAGGTACCACTCACGGTACCAATGTAACCGGAATTCGCTACATGATATCAATGCAATTTAGGAAATTCCACGATACCAGTGTAGCGAAAATGACCGTATGAAAATACCTCTTAAATATCACTCACTTTCTTTATTAATAATAGTACTTCGCGTTTTATTCCAATTTCTTACTAACCAATAAACCTCTTGATTTTCAAATAGTCACAAAAGTGACTTACTAACCCAAGAATTTTAATAACAAGAGTTTGCAAATTAACAATTATTTATTATAGTCACAAATATATTTTATTAACAGTACAAGAATATTTACAACAAAAACTGATGTACTAACGACCTTTTACTTATAGGCCTCAATAAAAAATGTACAATGTCCAGAGCCCGTCCTACCCAACGCTAAGTCCGAATGAAAGTGACCCACCCCTGCACGAAAAATCTACTATGCCTAACCTAACCGGTTTACCAAAAATAGAAATAAGGAACTGGAAAATGGACGTAAAAATAAGGAAAACAAAAAGGATAATGATGAACGATTTGAACGAGACAGAGACAGGGACCGGGATCCACCCCTCTAATCAAAAAGTGAGCTGGTACGAACCTTTGAGAAGGTTCCAGACCAACTGATCTATACGTGAAATACTGGACTTTAAATACACCGCGATACGGAGGTGTGTCTCTCTTATCCAATCAAAATCTACATCCTATGTACAACCCAGACAAGGACGTTACCCAAATCACTGAATAAAGCTAGAAAGTTTCCGAATGTAAAACAAACGACCGTAACCAATAAGAATTATCGTTATTTACTAACTATGTAAAATCCAATCCTACCACATTATCAACTTTATTTCACTAGTCAGATACATAACAAGTCTTTTCTCTTATTGACCAATCACGCGCCAGCTAGCAGTTTCTCCTCCGCACAACTTTGGGTGTCCAAAGTGTCCAAAATGTCTGCGCCCATGTATTTGTTTATGTAGGGGTTTTTCCTATAGTGAATGGTGCGTGTGCCTATAGTTTCGGGTTAAATGTTAGATATATTTAAGACTATAGAGAACCTACAAACTTGTACTCTCTCTTTTTGATAGTTTAAATTTTAATTAAATGTATTCTTAGAAAATATCTACTGTGTGAGACTGTGAGTATTTGTCTTACAGGTTCAATATACAGTCAGCCTCTCATAAGATAAAGAACAAATCCCAAGATCCAAGGCTTGCTTCAAAGTTAAGGTAACTACACACTGTTAAATAAACTTTGTTATAGTCTTCCCAAAAGTTTGGGATATCTTGGAATCACAGTCTGTTTTTCTGCCTGTCTAGTTGTCTGTTGTATTTTTTGTCCAAAAATAATATACATGTATCTGTATCAGAATCTTCTTAATTTTTGACAATCTGAATTAATATATACTGTTTGAACATTCCAAATTTGATTGTCAAAATAACAAAAAATTGCTTTTTATGATTTTATTATGAAGCATATCTTTCAATAGTGTAATTGTTTTGCAAATTACATCGTAGGATTCCTCAAAAAACCTAGTATAACATATATAACATTAGTTTTATCTTGTATCATATCTGTGTCAGTGAATTGGGCATACATTTGTTTGCTGATTATACCTAAGTAACTTTTATAACTCATAGAATTTAAGAATTATTTTATTTTTACTTTTGAAATTTTTGTAGAGACCATTCTGTGCCACAAAGAAATTGTTCAGGAAGAGGAGAAGTGGTGGATATTCATTTTTGGTACGGTACAGTTCAAAGAGATTTTCAAAATGGTCATGGAAGATCAAAGGGAGGACAACTGAAAAAACTGAAAGATACAGAAGGAAAAAGAGCAAGGAAATATATGGAATAATTATGAAATGGGGAGGATGTACACACTGTACACAATCTTGTCTGAATTTGACCTGTGAAGATTTCCCATATTCTTATTGTATGCTGGAATAATCAATAACGTGATTTTTCATAAATTTACAATAGAGAATACATGACAAATGTTATTGCTGATATTTCAATTTTGCTTTAGACACTTTCATGTCATATGGTATTTTTATACATTACCTAATTATGTTATTCATTTGTACATGTACAGTATACATGTTTAACTACTAAATCATTTTGCTGAAATCTTATAATTTGTACTCATGTTAGAATATGTTTAAAATACATGTATCGACAAATGCTACAGATTTGTTTGTATATTTTCTTGTTTAGAATGTACACTGTGAAAAATAAGTTATTTCTCTTGATGAAAATAATTTTATCAAAAAAGTTGTGTAAGCATTTTAAGATATTTGAAAATATTTAACCAATGAAGATAGATCATTGTAATGTAATGAATTTTCATCTAAAGCAGAAATATCTGATTTTTAAATGTGTACAATATTGAAAAAGAACACACAAGTGTTTCATATGATTTACATATGATGTCCTTTTCATATGATTCTCATATGTAAATGGCTTGAAGCACACATAAGTGTTTCATATGATTTACATATGACGCCCTTTTCATATGATTCTCATATGTAAATGGCTTGAAACACACTGAAATCATTCATATGAAAATCATATGTAGTTATTTTCATATGATTCACATATGTGGATCATATGTAAATCATATGATTTGCTTCATATGATTCACATATGATGCCCTTTTTCTATGATTCTCATATGAAACCAATCATATGAGAATCATATGATACTCATATGAGAATCATATGTGGCTAAGTTGCCTGTGTAGCAATCTTAAAATTGCTATTTATGCCGAAAAAAAAATTTATGCACCGATAATTCATTAGCAAAGATATGTATTTATACCATTAAATGGCAGCTTTAGAGGTATTTGGTTTCGAAAAAATAAACTTAGTAATCACTACCTAGACCAATCGAGATGGTGAACTTTTTTGAAATTTCACAATTTGGTGACTTTTTACATATTCTTTCATTTACTTGAATGAAAAATAAAATACAAGGGCAGAAGTGCAAAAAATATGGGAAAAATGTGATAATTTGGAGCTATTCCAACGAAGTCCCATAGGGTCCAATAGTAAAGTTTGACAACTTTCGAGATTGCCCCTAAGAACTCGGGATGGAAAAAAATCGATTTTTTTAATCTTAAAACAATAAATATAACCGTAAAAATCAATTATCAAAAAATTATCAAAATCCCTAGGGCTGACATAAGTAGACTCGGCCTCGTTAAATTACCACATATGAGTTGATTTGCTACTTGAACCTGTAAGAAATCACCAAACTACATAAGAACTTCTATAGCTTGCTGTTTTCGTTACGCAGTACTGTTAATGCTTCCCGCTTCTAATGCTTCTGTTAAATCATTTAAAACGTAACACTGCATTGCATGGATGATTTTAAGTTATATTTTTAGGTTATGTACTTCAGTACGCCAAATTCATACAGAGAATCTTCTAAACTATATATAAACATATTTGTTACGATATCACTTGACCTAGTTGATCACGTGACGGTCATTTATTCTTTTTTGAAATGTTTCACATAAATCGCTTCGGCGCAAGTTATTAACACAATTATTATAAACTTTTTGTCACATAAATCAACCCGTTGTATACTTGTGAAACCGAAATGTGTTTGGGAATAGTTAAACTATTTCTTTGGAACAATTTATTTCATATTAACTTCAACTAACCGACAAATCTGAGGGTATTTTTCGCTGAATATCGTCATCTGTTTTTAAACAAAGCCATCATACATTTTTCCCAAGCAGGATTCAGTTAGAGGGGAAACTCCGCTTACATATTTCCACAAAAGATATTAAATAAATCACATATTAGGAATTCTGCCTCTGTCCATGGGTATAAAAAATGGTAAATGTCAAACGTATATTTTCATACGTATTTGAACTGCTGCCTCTTAAACAAGAGTAATGAAGCAAAGTTATCTAAATTATTCTGATATATTAGACTTTTGAAAAAATGATAAAACAAGTTTATATTAAACTGCATTCTGCAACTTTATATGCAGATTGAAATAAGGTGTAAAGTTTATGACACTTTCCCCATTATTTCAGCTCAAGTATACAGTGACTTGACGTCATTTTCAATTATGACGTCATACATTTGTAGTTCAGAGAAGTACATGCAGAAAGTACACTACAATATTCTCTTGGAAGCCTTGACGTACCAGCGTAGTTAAATCCCACTTAACAAGTTACAAACAAGTCACTGATCGCAAAACGCTTGTCAATGTGACGTCATTTCTTAAAACGTGACGTACTTTGTATGTAGTGAGAGACAGATCAAGTAACATGTTCTTAACAAAAATATACTCTATAATTTATTAAAATATCATTTACAGATATTTTATAGGATATTAACTTGAATTTAATGTCTTCTTCACTATTTTATTAATATATACGCAGCACTGTTAAAGACTACTATGAGGAATCAACGGAAAATAGACGTGCTAAAAGGGATATTTTTTTTAAAATTGCATATATTTTAATAAAGCTGTTTTATTATCACAGAACTCAGGCGCGTAGCATCGTTTTTGGAAGTGGGGGGGCCAACCTGAGAAAATTTTTTTTTTTACTTACCTGAAGAAGTTGACAAGCAAAAAAAAAAAAAAAAAAAAAACCAAAATTTGCCCGAAGTCGAAAATCCTATTTCGTCGGGGGGGGGGGGGGGGGGGGGGGGGGGGGGGGGGGGGGGGGGGGGGGGGAGTGGCTAACTTTTTTCAAGACCAACTTACTTTCAATTCAAACTTTTTGGGGTAAATTTTCTTATAACACTACCCTTTGCTGAAATGTGGGGGGGCCAACCTTCCTTTCAGTAAACATTTTTTATAGTAAAGATAATGTCGGGAGAAAAAGTGGGGGGGCCTGGCCCCCCCTGCCCCCCCCTGATACTACGCCCCTGGAACTTAAATACTTATTGAAATAGCATAGTATAACCCACTCTGCACTGTACGAAGTTTAGTCCCGTCAATGGACAGTAACGACATAATTAATAAAATACATTCTCTTGATAATTAATGAATAATCGCACTAAACAAAGGATATATGCTGTAAACCAACTTTTATTTGCGACGAATGTATTTCGCGATTTACCGGGTGTAAATGAATTGGCGACGATTAATTTTCGCGATCAAGACTTTTTTTTTGAACTGTTTTTAATAGGAAATAGAATTTAAGGACCTGTTCGCGGTGAGTAATATTCGCGATAATGAGGCTCTAGCGATTAAAAGTTAGTTTTCAGTATTGATATTAGTCGACTATTTAAAACCTGTAAATTATATTCCGCTTTATTGTTAAAAATTTCCCAATCTGCCTCTCACAGCACATGAAATACGTCATTTTTACCAAAGTGACGTCATATTTACAAGTTCATCGCGATCAGTGCTTTGTTTATAACCACATGGGATTTAACTAGCAATTCTTTTAATGCATTGATACGTTTTATTATTATACTTTTATGTTAAATACTAAGATCTAATTGGTTAAGATGCAGTTAACAATCCTTTCTATTACCCTCAGCCTTAGCAACATACGTGACGACGAATATCACAACGGTAATGTCACATGCGTGGAAATTATGCGCAAAACGCGCTTGAAAGAACCGAAATAAACCTGACGTCAATAAAAGCTTGCGTCCGATGTAGCTTACTTGAAAACAACAAACGATAGACGAAACATGCTTGCTAGTGCAGAAATAACGAAACTTTAGATATCAAAGGACAAAGTTTGAAAACTTTCTATACGTGAACGTAAAGACGATCGTCGATTTTTTTTGCTAAAAGCCTAAACCTAAAAATTGTAAAAGGTTTTCCTTGGGCTGTCAAATTAACTGTTACCCTCCAAAACAGGCACCATTTATATATTGTTGTTCATTATGCTGTACAGTTAAAAGCTGCAAATTATATCATTTTCAGGTATTTGAGAAATACATAAAAGTCATATTTTTGTGTGACGTCACAGTAATTTTTTTTTTGGGTATAAATTAGGATTAGCTCTTGTTTTCAAGCCTTAGCAATGCTGCGTATTCTGTACATTACGTATTTAATTGACCATTCCGTATATTTGTATGCAAGTACATCGGAGGGTTATGTGGAGGTCTTCGTCTTATTAAATCGATATAACATAACTTAAACAATGAAATTGCAGATAATAAATAGGATCGCATTCCTTTTAGAAACTACAATGCGTGTTGAAAATATTTATAACCTAAACTTGGAAATTGAACATGGTTATGCCCTTGCACTACTGAAATTTATATATATTTACATTTGCCAATGACTTTCCTTATATGACAATACTACAACCAGAAGTCTCTGTCGAGACTGAAGCTCTACTGGTTTGAACTTATAGCAAAGGAAGAGAAAGTACTTAAGCAGCTGGGATTTGAAACTTTATAAACAGCATTAAATAGAATAATGATCGTTGATAAAGTCTCTTTTTGTTCTTAGTGTAGTCTACTTGTGTGCCAAGTTATACTGAAATCAGACCAAAACTGTAGGAGGAGTAGCATTTTGAAACAATTTTACAGACATTTCTATTTTTAGTAACCACGGCAACACCGTTCATCAAAATTAAAATTCGATATATAGAATTATGTATCTTATTGTATTCTACTTGTGTGCCAAGTTATATTGAAATCAGACCAAAACGGTAGGAGGAGTAGCATTTTGAAACAATTTTACAGAAATTTCTATTTTTAGTAACCACGGCAACACCGTTCATCGAAATCAAAAACCGATACACAGAATTATGTATCTTAGTGTATTCTACTTGTTTGCCAAGTAATACTGAAATCAGACCAAAACTGTAGGAGGAGTAGCATTTTGAAAGAATTTCACAGAAATTCCTATTTTTAGTAACCACGGCAACACCGTTCATCGAAATCAAAAACCGATACACAGAATTATGTATCTTAGTGTAGTCTACTTGTGTGCCAAGTTATACTGAAATCAGACCAAAACTGTAGGAGGAGTAGCATTTTGAAAGAATTTCACAGAAATTTCTATTTTTAGTAACCACGGCAACACCGTTCATCGAAATCAAAAACCGATACACAGAATTATGTATCTTAGTGTATTCTACTTGTTTGCCAACTCATACTGAAATCAGACCAAAACTGTAGGAGGAGTAGCATTTTGAAAAATTGTTTACAGACAGACAGACGGACAGACAGACAGACGGACAGACGGACGGACGCCGGACGCATTACTATCGCATAAGCTCTTCTGGTCTCTGACCAGTAGAGCTAAAAAATGAAATTCAATTTTCGATGACATGCAGTGGGTCACATGATCAGACTTTCTTGCGTATGGAGAGCAAACTGCACGTGCAATTTGGAAATTTCCGACTGTGACGTCACATAACGTCGTAGTAACGTTACATTGCATTTCAAAATCTAAGTCTAAATAATGCCTATATTTGTTTTTAAAATGAATGAAAAGGTTAAATATAAATATAAGAAACAAAATATCATTTTTAGAGTTGCATCGGGGTATGACATAAAGTCGGTACGTGATCAAATCTGCTATAACGCCCTTCGGGCGTTATAGAATTTGATCACGTGACCAACTTCGTGATCAACTCTAAAAATGATATCTTGTTTCTTAAGTAACATCAGTACTGCAAGTAAATGTACTAAAATCACGTGACTGCCGCATCATGCGACAAGTGTAAATATAAAATATAATCGTCCTCGATATGTCGTTATTGACCATAATTACAATTATCCGATATAGATAATGTACTTAAAGAATCGCCAACCAAATTATGAATACATTTTCAAATACAAAATATTGTCGATATTTCAATTGCGCACCTTAACTTTACTGCATTGTTTCTCTGCGCAAGGTATTCATAAATAACATTCGCATACATGTAACGTTTTCTGGCGTACTACTCAGAATCGATCAATTTCAACTGCCTTTTATAGTTCCATATTTCATTGGGAGTCTTATTTCTAAGTTTGCTCCGCTCATTAAATTAATAGCTCCCGCCCACTGGGGCTGCTGGGACTGGTTCTGAGCCCGCTCGGACTACTGGAACCGCTCTAGGACTACTCTGGGATTGATTTGTGTCAGGTTGGGTCTGGTCAGGACTGTAAATCGAATAAGACACACATTGAAAGTTAAAATAAGGGTGAAATGAGTATAAAACAATGCTTGCAATGAGAACCACCTTTTCTAAATAGAACGAGGCTATCAACACTTCGCTTTAATTCTCGTTAAAATGTAGATATTGACTTATATGTCTTTCATCTGCTTTTTATTACATTAAGGAACAATATGTATCGAATATATAAAATTTCGTATTTACATAAGTGCCTTCACATTCTTAAAGTCTCAACACACTTACCACTCGCGTTTTTAGCTCACCTGAGCCGAAGGCTCAAGTGAGCTTTTCTGATCAAAATTTTTCTGTTGTCTGTCGTCTTCGTTGTTGTCGGCGTAAACTTTTCACATTTTCATCTTCTTCTCAAGAACCACTGGGCTAATTTCAACCAAATTGCCACAAAGTATCCTTAGGTGAATGGAATTCAAGTTTGTTAAAATGAAGGGCCACGCCCGCTTCCAAGGGGAGATAATTATGAATAAGAGAAAAATTAATGACATTTTTAAAAAAATCTTCTTCTCAAGAACCACTGGGCCAAGAGAGATGAAACTTATGTGGAAGCATTCTCAGGTAGTGAAGATTCAAGTTTGTTCAAATCATGACCCCCCGGGGCTAGGCTGGGGCCAAAATGGCCGATCAAAATTTTACATAGGAATATATATTGGGAAAAATCTTTAAAAATCTTCTTCTCAAGATCCACTGGGCCAGGAAAGTTGAAACTCATGTGGAAGCATCCTCAGGTAGTGTAGATTCAAGTTTGTTCAAATCATGACCCCTGGTGGTAGGGTGGGGAAAAAATAGCCGATCAAAGTTTTACATAGGAATTTATAGGAAAAATCTTTAAAAATCTTCTTCTCAAGAACCATTGAGACAGAAAAAATAAATCTCATGTGAAATCATCCTCAGGTAGTTTAGATTCAAGTTTATTCAAATTGTGACTCCCGGGGCTAGGGTTGAACCATAATGGCCGCTAAAAGTTTTACATAGGAATATATAAAAAGAAATCTTTAAAAGTCTTCTTCTAAAGAACCACTGGGCCAGGCAAGATGAATCTTGTGTGGAATCATCCTCAGGTAGTGTAGATTCAAATTTGTTCAAATCATGACCCCCGGGGGTAGGGTGGGGCCAAAAAAGTTTTATATAAGAATATATGGGGAAACCTTCTTTTCAAGTACGTCAAAGCCATGATTAGTTATATTCATATGGAATCATCCTCAGGTATTGTAGATTCTAGAATCATGACCCCCTGGAGGGTTAAAATCGAAGCCTCCCCCCATCCCCCGCAACTCAGTACACTTTAAGTTTTGATCTGATATGTGCTTTTTCCTAGCCGATGTTCTCAGGTGAGCACTGTGGCCCCTGGGCCTCTTGTTCTTCTTCTTCCAAATCATAAACACAAAAGATTGCACCCCTGGTGTAAAGTAATGTAAAGTACAACAGTGTATTCTTTGTCATGGAGATGTAGAACACACGTACATGCCTAGTGTCTACAGTACAAAGAGATCGAAAATTGTAACTCCAAATAGGTTATAATCATAACTCCAGATAATAGTAACAAAATATTATATAATATGATAAAAGTTTATATGATAAGTGAAAGAAATCAATAGCTTCTTTGCAAAGAATTAATTCCCGTTCAATATTTCGATTTCTTCTATTTCATTCAGGTGATTGTGTTCTTAGAGAATAAGAACAAGTAAACCATGGGTTCAGGATCAAGCGTCCAGTGTAAAGTCTGTCAGTGTTCTCAGTGTCAGGGGGATACAGAATTCTACTGTAACACGTGTAAATATGACCTATGTCTACAGTGTAAGGAGAGCCATGTTGTTGATTTATATACCAAACACCATGACGTTGTGATTTTCCGAGAGAAATATGACAACTTAAAACAAGAGACCTGTTTGCGACATCCAGACAGAATGTATAAACAATACTGTTATTCATGTAAACTTCCTGTCTGTGCAAAGTGTAAAAATCACCGACAACACGCAATACTTAATATCAAAACAGAGTACAAAACAAACCGTGAACAACACAGAGACATCCTTCACAAGATCAGAAGTGAGGCTCTCTATAGTAACCGTTTTCTCCTGGCAGACATCAAGACTGATTTTAAAACTTGTCAAACAGAGATCTTCAACCATCAACTAAAGATTTCGACAAAAGCCGAGGGACTTAAGAACCGCATTGACACTGTAATGTGTGATGTTAAAGTCAGAATGAGATACAAAAGTTTCATGATTAATCATGGACTACAACAACGGAAGAGAATTCTTGCCAGCATAGAAAAATATGAATACAGATATGAACAGTCAGCAAACAGAGCGGTGAAACTCCTCTTTTTTATTAAAAACATTTTTGTCCCGAAGATAAAAGAAGCCCTACATATTACACAAAACGCCTTGCTCTCCCTGACTGATGAAATCAGGAAGGATGATGTGATTGAGATATTGAGTAAAATCCAAATCACAGAGAAAGGGAAAAGACAAGCACGAAATGAATGTCCGCTGGAACTATTGTCTACACCTGAGCTACTCAAAACATTTAGACTGAAAACTTTTGGTTGCGTAACAAATATGTCTTGTCTCAATTCAGACCAGTCTTGGATCAGTGTTAAGCAGAATTATTTTACTTTATTAAGCTTGACAAACACAGAAGTGGAAACTCTCCATCATATGACATGTAAAACAGATTATTCAACGATTGTTTTATATGGCACACATACA
The DNA here is from genome assembly GCF_032062105.1 of Saccostrea cuccullata. NCBI lineage: Eukaryota > Metazoa > Mollusca > Bivalvia > Ostreida > Ostreidae > Saccostrea > Saccostrea cuccullata. The sequence goes on along the minus strand of NW_026926912.1, from coordinate 53,312 downwards.
GTGAATAATGAAGGGGAATTAATTTATATAAACACTGATAATGATATTTACAAACTTTCTCCAGAAAATAGCACTAAGTCTACACTGATAATAGAAACATACGCATGGGAGCCGTTGTGTGTCTATTCCTCTCCAGTCAATGGAAATCTTCTGGTCGGCATGTTTAATTATGATAAAAAGACAAGCAAAGTAAACCGATACGATAACACAGTACAACACATACAGACGATAGAACATGACAACAAAGATCAGCAACTGTACAAAATACCTAGATACATCACTGAGAACCGTAATGGAGATGTTATTGTGTCTGACCTTAATCAAGTTGTGGTGATAAATCATAGAGGGATACATCGCTTCTCCTACACAGGACGAGTATCAGGAGATAGACTTGATCCATGTGGAATCTGTACAGACGCGCTGTCACACATCCTGGTGTGTGATTATATCACCCGAACAATACAGATGATTGACAAAGACGGTCACTTTCTGTCACATATACTAACACGAGAGCAGGGAATAGAAAGACCACTCAGCCTGAGTTATGACAAAAAAACTCATCTCCTCTGGGTTGGATCATGGAACAACAACACAGTGTGTGTTTATAGATACATTAATATAATAGGACGTGAGACGGGTACATGCAATTAATTAGATATATACTGTAGAAGCAGAAATTTTCGTGGGCATAAAATTTCGTTGTTTTGTCATCAAAAATAGTTTCGTGGACATTTAATTTCGTTGTTATAAAAGTAAACCTATTCAATATATAGTCATATTAAATTTCGTGTGGGATTTAATTTCGTTGAATATTGTTTACAACGAAATAAACGAAATTAAATCCCCCACGAATATTTGTGCTTTTACAGTATACAAATTCTTAAGTGTCGTGCATCATAGATCTCATAGAAAATTGTAAGATCTCATAGAAAATTGAAATCGGTTAATATTAATTAAACTTTGTCCTTTGTGTTTTTTAAATAAGAATAATGTATATTTTCCATAAGAAAATTTGAATTCCATAACGATTTCTATGGAATTCCACAGAAATCATGCTCCAATGATTTCCAAGGAATTTTCAAGAGTATTAGGAGGAAACTTTTTTTCGAAATGTATTGGGATTTTAAATCTAGCCTGGAAAAGAGTGGAACAATGTCAGAATAGAAGTTTGCATTAATAGCTTGAAATCAGTGGTATTCAAGAATATAAAGAAGTCTATGGAAATCTATGGAAATTAAAGAAATTCCAGGAAAACACAATGAGAACTGATATACTTAAAATAATTAGTTCCAGATAATTTCAAAAAACTTGATAACCTTACAATTTTTCATTGAGTCTATAATTTCAAATGGTAATAATAAATCAATGTTTCTTTTATAATGTGTTCTGATACAACTATTGCATACACTTTTTAAAAATTATTCCCCCTTAAAGTTTTTTACATCAAATGTTATTTACAAAATATCCAAGAAAAAATGTGATTACTGGAGGATCGTCTTGGTTAAATCAATCATAAAGTTTCCTCCTAATACTCTTGAAAATTCCTTGGAAATCCTTGGAGCATGATTTCTGTGGAATTCCATAGAATTCGTTATGGAATTCAAATGTTCTTATGGAAAATATACATTATTGTTATTAAAAAAAACACAAAGGATAAAGTTTAATTAATATTAACCGATTTCAATTTTCTATGAGAGGATCGCCTTGGTTAAATCAATCATAATCATGTTATGATAAACATGTATGTTGTAAACTCCAGTCAACTCCATGAGAAACTGAAATCAAATGACTTTTGAGTCTTGTGTTTTAACGCCAACAGTTTAAAAATCCTATGGACTTTGTATTGTTTTATGGTCTTTGATAAACTGATTACTATTAGTTATGTATACATAGAGGGGTAATACGGAAATATGTGGGATCCTTGAGAAAATGCATTTTTTTCAAGGACCACACATATTTCCGTATTACCTCTCTAAGTGTCTACATAACGAATTTAATAAAGGTACACTTTTTCTGTGTTAGCAAACCGTTCCGTAACAATTGTTTACATTGTGACGTCGTTAAATGTTATGTGACGTCAGCTATTCGGCGTGTTAAACTGAAAACAACCTATTGACTATGATCTATGCAGTATGCAGGGGGCATTTTGATTTGATTTGTGGTGATTAGGTCACTAGGTTACTTATGGTACAAGAAGGATAAGGAGACCACGTGACCTAACCACCACACATTAAATTAATATGCCCCCCTGCAGGTGACCTACCCACCACACATCAATATTGAACATGCCGAATAGCTGACGTCATATAAACATTAAACGACATCACAATGTAACAATTGTTACAGAACAGTTTGCTAACTGCTGATAAAAACTTTATTGAGAAATCTTCGACAGGATAAGTTCGTTATGTAGACACTTAGAGGTGTAATACGGAAATTGTGGATCCCTTGAAAAAATACACATTGGGCTCGGCTTACTCCTCGCCCACTATGATCAAGAACCCCACATATTTCGGTCTTACCCCTCTAAGTGTCTACATAACTAAGAATGTTTCTGTTGGGTATATCATGTAGAACTATTATAACAAAAAATTTCTCGATTGTGGTAAAAAGATTATTTACATGAACGGTGTAGTTATACTTTTTTAAAGCAAATAAAAATAAACTGGGGGATATGAACCGGAAACTCAAACACAAAAACAGTTCATTAAAAAGGAGCAATACTTACGTAATCTATTAAAACATGAATAAGTAAGCGAGTAATTTAAAATTAGAAGTTAAAGAGCATATTATTTAGGTACGAGCAAATTATCAAACTAGGCATGCTTTTGGCAAACAAGTTGTTAAAAAAAGGATATCAACGTTTAGTTTTGAGTTGCAATGTACCCGATAATACTTGTTTTCAACAGAGATGCTCTTTCAAAGTTTAAAGTATTGGATTGTGAGCTTAACATAATTCATAGATAGTAGAAAATATATCCTTGAAAGTGTTTGGTGTCTGTATAACTGTGTTATCCAAAACTAACATTCTGCTTTTACTGCTGTTTTCTCTATCTGACTCTCTTTATCTGACTCCTGATGTTTCGTAATGCCGGCTATATATAGATTTTTGTCACCGTTGTAATCAACGACATAGTACGAAAGTTGACTTCACCAATTTTGGTGATTTTACCAAACCCAAAATATTTACAAGGTGTATGGATAAGTAATTTTACGGAGAAATATGTTTTTATGAGGGATGCTAGCAAGGTTTAACAGGAAAATGAAATATAAGAATGGCCCAGTTATCATATACATATGTAATGTGTTTACAAAATTGAGATTAGCGCTATGTATTGTGGTTTTCTTAATTACCAAATCACCAACACACGTTCCAATGTCGTTACCTACAAATTATCAACGATCTGCAGTCATCCTTGTCGTATGGTTAATTTTGTATTAAATCAATCTTATTAAGTATGTTATCTCCAAATGATCAGTAGCATCAGCATACAAAATAAAGCTAATAGCGCATTCTTTTTAATATGTATTAACATGTGATCAAAAGGAAAGTAATAAATATGAACGATAAATCAAGGCCTATACATTACAAAGTCATCATTTTAAGTTCTATGATCTTTTTGACGAATCTCTGGTCCAATAGAGATGATAATTCTTCCATTGCAACTGTCCCAGCTTCTGATATGTTTAAAGATCCTCATTTGCTCTCTCCCTGATTTGTGATGTTCCTACAAACTTTTTAGCTTGATTACTTTTCATTATATTCATATTTCAATAGAATCACAAAGGATAAAGATAGGATTGGAAGAGAAAAAATGGCATCAAAACTAGCTAGTACGTCTAATCGAAGACAAGCTACAGACGATGGATTGGTGTGCTTGCATTTTAATAATTATATTATTTAAATGTTTAAATTAAAACAAACACTTTAATTTTTATCAGCTTAATTCTCTGCAACTTTTCTCACTTCTCAAATAAATGAATATATATTTTTATTGATTGAACTGCGATATAGCAGCTGCTTATTTGTCCGTGTTCAATTTCATGTAGTGTCGATGATTTTTAGTAGGAGTTTCATACCTTTTCGCTATATATCTTTCTAACCACGGATGGCATATATTAAGATAGTAAAATGTCTGATTACAGACATTATCACAAATTTAATGTTTATTCAATTGATATCTGTAATATGATACAATTGAAGTGATAACGTTCATTAAACTATTGAGGATATCCGCCATACAGCCAGGAAGGATAACTAAAAGCCCCAGGGAACGGACAGCTTAAAACCGGTTTGTAACTTACCAACAGTCACTTCTAAAGTTTTCTATTTTCCCGTTCTTTTTTGCTGTATTTAAAAATTTTCTTCCATTATGTTTAAAGAACGTTAAACTGAGCCATAGGATAAAACATGCATGGCATTTTGTGTTTTCTATTTAGAGATTCATAGGAATCCGAATATATGTAACTATAAGCAGATGTAATGAATTCTTAGATACATATGCTACTTCTAATATAATCTAATCAATTTCTTCAAAGGAGATATATTGCTGAATAAATCTTATTCGAATACACCGAAAGTAGCCATATAGGTGTGCTGACCAGTGCTTCGAACAATATCAACGATGAAGAAATTATCTATACCCCGTAGTCAAGGATTTTCTTCTGTTCTTCGTTTCTAGTATCAATATTCTCATGTCTCTATATATGAGTTAAAAAATGTTGACTGACACATTAAACAACATACATTGTTATACATCCAATATAAATCATTAATAAAAAAAGTCTTAAAATTCATGACCATGGGGTCATAAACAAATCGATTTTAAATCGCAGGATAAGATGTTGGACCTGTAGATAAAATGTTGGACCGCATTCCTCAGTCAATGGACGGGGTCAACGTAATCTTATTTGCATTCGTAAGTGTTTAGCATACATGCATTTATAAAAATAAAATAAATGAATAGAAAACATGCATAACGAAATGAGTTTAATCGATCCCTCATAAATGATTGTTTGCCTTCGTCCTAATGGGCTCAGGCAAACTGTTTGTTTTTTAGATCTGACAAAATATGCTTCGCTCTTAAGCCGAGGCAATAAATTTGAAATATTAATATACGAGGGGTTATCAAAAAGTTCGTGGACTGAGAATATAAAATTAGTACTATGTAGTCTGTGCTTTCAAAATTTATATGGAACATAAAACAACACAAAAAAGAGAAATGTTGAAAATTTTAACCTGATACGTTCATTATTTGCCAAATTATTATAAAATGAAAACGACATTATATGATCACCCGGCGCTGTCGTCGTTTATTTTCATGACGTCCGATAACGTCATTGTTTTTTTCAATGTCATCTTCTTCTACCTCATACACTTTTTTGATGAGATTCCCTAAAGCTGAGTAAGGACTTAAACCCGCCTTGTTTTTATGAATTTACAATGTCATTAACAGTGGCCTTCGATGAATATAATATTCCAGATGGATTAAGACATTGGGAAACATCCGCGCTTGATTGTGCCGGCATATTTTGCTTTTGGGAGTTCAATATCTACAACACATGATCAACGTCATTTTTGACGGGATTGATTTTTCACACCTTGACTGCAAATCGACATTAACTGTGTATCCCTTTACTCTCTGAATCTATTTTGACATTAAAAGACAAGTACTCTAGATGCATATTATTTCTCTGTAGCCAGTTTCAACATATTTTAGGTCCATACTATTTTTTCAGGGGCAAAACTTGATATAATGTTGGAAACGGAAACCCCTCCCCCTTTTGACGTCATTTTCAAGGCCTCATTTGTTTAGACATTCCGTGTAAAATTTACGATAAAATTTCACAGAAATTCCAGAATGAAGTGAAAATTTCAAATTTTATAGAATAATTGTGTCCCGACACATACCTGAATTAACGGGATTTTTGGATGTCAAATAATCATATCAAATGAGTTTTTCTCAGTTATACATATGTCGAAAAAACGTCGTTTTCGAGGTTGCGCCGCTTGGACATACCATTGCTTAGAAAAACATTAGTAATCTATTAAAAAATAAAATTCATGATTTGCGGTTTATTCTTTGGATAGAAAAGATGATGCTTACTAGATATTTAAAAATTCATTGATGTACCTTGAGCGGTTTTAATTTTATGGCGCTAGTCCACGAACTTTTTGATAACCCCTCGTATCAAATCATTGGACTCCTTCAGGACTCCGAGACGTTACACTTACGAGCCCTTGCGTAACAATCTTCTTCGTTTGATCGTAGTTCGAATTCATCATTATACCACCACTTGAAAAGTGGGAGGGTATACTGAAACCGGTATGTCCATCCGTCCGGCCGTCTGTCCGTCTGTTACGCATTGGGGTATCTATCTCTTATCCGCAACTCCTCTTATACCACTGAGTGAAATTTAATGAAACTTTCAAAGAATCTTTATTACATATTGCGATTGTCACGTCCTATCTTATTTTTTAATCCTACACAAATTTTGGTTTCCCGGCCACAGCAAAATATGGAGTCTACCATTAAAATCATAATGGGAGGCGGGAGATATCATTTCATGAGCTCATTGCTCACAGTATCTCTATTTTGATTGTATGTTGTTTAACGTCCCTCTCGAGAATTTTTCACTCATGTGGAGACGCCACCACATGCCGGTGGAGGGCTACAAATTTTGTCCTATGCTGGCACTTAGGGCCTTTGAGCAGTGAGGGATCTTTTTCGTGCCAGTACCTACTGCTTCGGTTTATACGGTCTCATCCGAAGGACCGGTCTCCACGTCCCACAGTGGGATTCGAACCTGCGACGTAAGGATTGACTCCTTACTTTGCGACTCTAGAGCAGACGCTCTAACCACTGCGCCCCGCGGACGACCTCTATTTTGAAAAATGTTTTAATGATTATTTTTATGTGTTATAGTAACTTCGCCTTTTTCATTCCCTTATCATATTTAGTGTGTCTTCATATAGACGTACGCGTGTAGCGGACAGTATAAAGGGAACTATAATACTGCGTAGCTAGTGAGCTAGCTTTTTTGGTGATGCGGTAGAAATTCGATTTATTTCAGGCAAGTTGATCAACGTTGAGCCTGTTTAAACCTTGGATGGATGAGCACTTCACGTCACAGATGTTTTTATTATCTTGTGTTGTCTACTGCTAAAATGACAATATTACTCTCAAATAAATTTAAAGGAATTTATTCATATTGAATGGATGATGACTTACAATTTTCAGATCGCCCTGTTTTACAATGAAATCACTAATTTTCGTGGGGGTTAATTTTCGTGGTTGAAATGTTTGAAGATACCCACGAATTTATGTCCACTACGAATGCGGATATATAAGTAATGGACAATTCTTCAATCATGAAATCAAATCCCTATGCGTGATCCAATATGTTTTCCTCATGCTAAAAAAATTGACCTCTCGAAAATATGTGATTTAATAGTATTGATGAGAATGAGATGAAGTGGGGTTTTGCAGAAAGATTTTTGTTAAAATATCAAGATCAGTTATTTATACCAGAGAAATAAGTTAAAGATTATGATTTTAAATTCTTTTTTCAAAACAATTATAATATTCTATTTTCAGGTCATAGTTCAACCATACTTTCTTTTCATGTTTTTAATAAGAAAAAGTTACCTGTGGGGTCGTGCTACCCATGCCCAGTTTATGCTTTACCGAATGCGAGAAAGGATAAAAACAAATTGATTTAGGGCATACATAAAATTAACGAAATTTTTTAATTGAATACATGTTTTAAGCTGTGGATATTTTTGTATGACCCTGTAACATTTCAAGTCATGGAACGTCATTTAATCGGCTTTGAGATAGTCCAAGCTATAAGTATGCTTCCATCTGACAATACTCAAAGAACTGCTGCTGTTTACCTTAAAATGTCCCAAATTGGCATTTCACGATTATGGAATGGATTTGATGGTACCGTTGCTGAAATGCTTGTACAGTGTACAACATTCTCGTCGTCCAATGTCTAGCGGGGCTGGTCAGGACCGTTTAATGGTCACTATGGCAAAACAGGCCCTGGCGAGCCGCGGTTGATATTGGATGACAAGAACGCGATCTCTCAGCAACGGTACCGGTATGTTGGACTCAATAATTTTTTTTAGATTTTATTACAGGTTATTCTATACAGAAGCCCTGAAGTCATAGAACATCATCACACCCAAACAAATAGTTAAAATAATAATATGATGAAGATTTAATGACAAGAAAATTCAGTCAATCTGATTTTGCAATGAATTGATTTTAGAAGCTTTTAGTTTTTAAATATTTTGATTTTCTTCTATTTTTTTCAGGTGATTGGGTTGTTCGAAAATAAGTCCTTCTAAATCATGGGTTCAGGATCAAGCGGCCAGTGTATAGTCCAGCAATGTTCTGAATGTCAGGGGGAAACAGAATTCTACTGTAACACGTGTAAACATTACCTGTGTCTACAATGTAAAGAAAAACACTTTATTGATTTAGATACGGCATACCATGATGTTGTGATGTACCCAGAGAAATATGACAGTCCAAAAAAGGAGACCTGCTTGAGACATACAGACAGAATATATGAAAAGTATTGTTATGCAAGTGAACTTCCTTTCTCTGTTCAGTGTCAAAAACACGAACAACACGAAATACTGGACATTAAAAAAGCGTACAACAGAAATTGTGCACAGCATAGAAAAACCCTTCATAGGATTCGGAATGAGAGTCTTTATAACAGTAATATTTTCCTGGCAGTCATCAAGACTGAACAAATCAATATCATCAACCTGAAGCTAAAGATTTGGACAAAAGCACAACGACTTAAAGACCTCATTACCACAGTGATGTATGATGATCAAGTCAGAAGGAGATACAAAACTCTCATGATTAATCATGCACTTCAACAACGGAAGAGAACTCTTGCCAGCATAGTAAACTGTGAAAACAGATATGAACATTTAGCAAACAGAGCGGTAAAATTCCTCTTTTTCTTTAAAAACACCTCTGTACCAAAGATAAAAGACACTCCTAATATTACACAGCTCGTCTTGCGTAACCTGACAATAAATATCAACAAGCAAGATTTGATTGAGTTTCTGAGTGAAAGCCAAATTATAGAGAGAGAAGTAAGAAATGAAGATCTGTTTGAGATGATGCCTACAGCTGTATTTTACAGATCTGTTAGTCTGAAAACTTCTGGTCGTGTAACACACTTTTCTCGTCGTACGTCATACCTGTTCTGGATCAGTCTGAGACACAACTACACTACAGATATGATCTTGACAAACACGGAAGGGAGCATTCTGCTTCACTTAGAAAGTTTACCGTATTTAAGATTATACAATATATATGGAGCACACACAGTGAACAATAGAGGTGAATTAATTTTTATAAACACTAATAACATAATTTACAAACTTTTTACAAATAACAAAACATGTTCTCCACTGATAAAAGGAACACATCAATGGGAGCTTTTGTGCGTATTTTTCCTCCCCTATCAATGGAGATCTACTCGTCGGTATTTGCAACTATGGTGAAAAGGCAGGAAAAGTAAACCGTTACGATAACAAAGGACACCACATACAGACGACAGAACATGACAACGAGGGTAAGCAACTGTACAGTGAACCTAGGTACATCACGGAGAACCGCAATGGGGATGTTATTGTGTCAGACATTAATCAGGTAGTTGTGACAGATCGTGCAGGTAGGCATCGTTTTTCCTACACAGGACTTCCATCTGGTTCACAACTACAACCATATGGAATATGTACTGACGCACTGTCAAATATTCTTATGTGTGATTCTAACACTGATTTAATACAGGTGATTGACAAGGATGGAAGCTTTCTGACATGGATGAAAATAGGAAATCCAGGAATAAAACCACACAGCCTCAGTTATGACAACAAAACTCATCTCCTCTGGGTTGGTTTCTGGGACAAGAACGTAATTGGTGTTTATAGATACATTAAAAGAAGGAGCTATGAAATAAATAATTGTAGTTCATTGATGAGAAAAATGTACACATCCTAAATTGTCATGCATCATCTATCTCACAGGAAACTTAAGAACCTTAAGCCTTGTCTATTGTATTGTTTAGAAATATCTTTTTATACATTTAACAATGGTACATTTACCTTATCTACCTTGTTTTCATTTAAAAAATAGGAACAATAGTTAAGTTTGGACACTAGAAATTGGCTTACTCTAAATGTTAAAACTATTATTTGTTACGTAAAACTAATTTAAACATATGTACATATGTACATGTACATTCCTTAGAGTTATGTATTAAATATAATTGCAGCTATTTAAGTTTAGCTGACTTGTCCTTATGAATTCAATCCAAGGAAAATGTATGTGAAACTATGAAATACTCTGCAAGGCTTGTCCAATTTTGCAGTCAGAAAACAAACACTGAGAAAAAATGAAAAATATTACTAGTCCTGATCTTTTACTCTTGAATTTCATACCCTTACTTGACCAGTTTAAAAGAAATGTTTAATTTTGAGATTACGAATAACTTTTGTTAGAAGTAGATGAATAGACCTGTAAAAACCACGGTGTGCAGATGAAACAAGAAAGTTTAAGATTAACAAAATATGATTTACCCTACTTTTAGACATCTCATTGAATGAAAATTCATAATAAAATCATTCATATAGACTTCTGAGCTTGAAAACGATTTGTTAATCGCCAAGCGCTCGACACTAGAAGTGAAAGTCGCGGGTCTCCGGACCTTAAAAAAGTAGGTCCCGTTTCACGGTATGCGTTGACACGATAAAGAATCCTTACTGCTCAATGGACCTGAGTGCCAAATATAGGTTTTAATTTGAAGCACACACGCCTACACTTCATCGACATAAAGCGACGTCTCCATATGAGTGAAAAATTATCGATATACAATCAATGAATTAATCTGCATATTTTATTCCTTTTTTTTTGTCCCCTACAGAAAGTTCGAGAAATTGATTCCGATGCGGTATTTCTGTTGGTCCATCTGTATTTTTGTCTGTAACGTGGTGTTTTAGCTATCAAATTCGCAACTGAATCACTATTCGTTATAATTACAAAAGAATACATGCACACATTTTTTAAAAAAAATTCCATTAATATTAATTTAAAGAATTATACAATCTATTTAATGCAACTATTGATATAATTTAGCGTTACATGGAAATGTGAAACCAATTTATTTGGCTTTATTACTTCATGTGTAAAGTCCGGAGGGGGTCTAGGAGATAAGCCCTAAAGTAATTAAGTGTTAAACCATTAATATTTAGAATTGAAAGACGGTATAAATGTTGGATCAAAGTTTTGTAAGAAGAGAGAATTCATATGTTTTGATTTTCTAATTATCACAGATCTTACTGTGTCTGCAAATTTTCACTGTGTCGCACACATAAAATTTGAATCGTCACTGTGTCGGAGAAAAATATTACTGTGACGGGAGACCGCTCAGGGAGAACCCTGACTAGTGGAAATTTAATACATTTCAATTTAATCCACAAATCACATTTTATGAAGAAGGATTGAGAACTAGAGGAGACAACCACAGCGAAAAAATCTTTTTTGAGTATTTTCTAAAAATGAAAACGTAAGAATTGGGGGGGGGGGGACTATCAGTAAACTTAAATACATGAATCGGTCGCCCGCCTGGCACAGTGATTAGAGCGTCTAATTAAGGGTCCCCATGTAAAGAGTAAATTCTAACGCCACAGGTTCGAATATCAGGACGTAGAGATAAGTCCTTCGGATGAAACCGTACAAACCGAGGTCCCGTGTCGCAGTAGGTGTTGGCATGAAAAGATTCCTTACTTCTCAATTGACCTGAGTGTCGAGGAGAGGACATTAAATTTTGCACATGTACCTCTACACCGGCAAACGGTGGCGTCTCCATATAAGTGAAAAGATTCTGGAGAGGGACATTAAAGAACAGACAATCAATTTAGACCTGTATCGTAAACTTTATTTTTCGAACACAATTTGCAATGGTAGAGCGTTTGCTTCGTCCTCCGGATGACCAGGTTCAATTCTCGCTCTTGGCGCTGCGTCAAACCTAAGACGTAAACATAGAGATGAGTCATAAGAAGGATAAAATTCATAAAATATTTCATTATTTAGAAAAAAATGTTTGTTCGAAATATTTTTGTAAGGAAGAAAAGAAATAATGATGAAAGTAAAAAACTGAGGTATTTTTGGGGGAAAAGTAAGGGACCATTAGTATGAAAAGTCTAATATTGACCTAGTTATTTGAAGTTGAAATTTAACAAAAGAAACATAGGTGTGCAATGAGCGATTAAAGATTTCTCGTTCTTATAACTGGAAGTTTTTGTCATCTGAGTAACGCTTTACCTCAAGTTTTAAAAATCGAGAAATAATTTCAAGATTTAGGATATCTGATCAAAACTTATATATTAAAAGGGGTAGGTACCTGGATACTTATAGAAGTAATAAAAATACAAGTAATGTACTTTAAATGAAAGAGATTATGAGTGTAATTTTATTTTACATTGTCCAACATAAGGAAGAAATAAAAATATTAAAATATTATCAACAACATGGTTGTGTACACTGTAAATCAATATTTATTCGAAAGCGAGAAAAAATAGCGATTTCCGTGACCTACTTTTATTTGCGAATATTAATCGCTGCGAATTAAACATTTTGAAAAGTTCTTGTAGAAAATGTTTCCTCGGTCTCAAATATTAATCGTCATGTATTGATTTATACTGACGAATCGCGAATAGAAGATGACGCAAATAATTTTTGGTTTACAGTGTATCAATACAATTATTAAGCGATCAAAATGTAAGGGAAATAGAAAAGAGGTCTTGGAATTTTTTTAACAGTAGCGAATAATGTACATGGAAGTAAAAGATTTTCCTGGCTTGATAGATTTGCCATCTCTATGCTCTGGGGTGGGAAATTACCACAATAAACAGACAGGCTGCGACTATATGCTGGGTCAATGAGTCATCCTAAATGTATGAATGTTTAAAATGTGTAATTTTCAATTAATAGATATGGCAGCTGTCTTTAATACAAGTAATGTAGGGTATGAAATATGATAAGAGCTTCCCTTCGTATTAAAAAAATATATATACCGTTCACGGTAGCCTAGTGGTAGAGCGTTCGCTTCGTGATCGGGAGGCCCGGGTTCGATTCTCGTTCCCGGCGCCGCGTCAAACCTAAGACGTAAAAATAGGTAGCGACTGTTCCTTCCCCAAGCGCTCGGCATCAGAAGTGAAAGTCACGGGTCTTACGGATATGACCTTAAAAACGTAGGTTCCGTGTCACGGTAGGCGCTGGCACGATAAAGAACCCCCACTGCTCAATGGCCCTGAGTGCCGAGTATAGGTCTAAATTTGAAGCCCTTCACCGGCATACGGTGACGTCTCTATATGAGTGAAAAATTCTCAAGAGGGACATTAAACAATATACAATCAATCAATCGTATTAAAATACCTTCAGGCGATGCGGAAGGTGTGGGTGAATATATAGGTCTCCACTCAAAGGTTAACAATAGTGTTATGTTAACATAGATTGGTTGCATAAAAAATGCAGAGAACTTCTAAAAAGCTTTTTTTAATATCCTGGATTTAAGAATTAAAAATAAAAAAAAACAAAAAACATAGGCCTAAAAATTATCAAAAATAATATTTATGACAGGTAACCTTATAAGGGTCGATGTCCCTGCACTCTGTGAACTGTTTTGGTTTCCCCTTTCCCCAAGACATTTAAATTCCAACGTCAGCGTGATTATTATCAGCCAATGGGCGCGGCCCTTTACATTACTGGTAACCTATCGAGGATCAGAAGACAAGCCCGTCTACATATTTAGAATCTTTGATTTCGTGGCGATATGAGTTTCATGTTGTGTTTTTAGTGTTGACGGAAATATACATTTATGAACACAAAACATTTATGGATACTGTTTTAATATTTACCGCCATTGTTTATAAATATAACACTGTTTCCTGTAGTTGCGCGTGCGCATCCTGATAGCGTCACTCGCCATTTTTCATTCTTTGTTTACACATTCCTGTGAAAGTTTTTAACTATTTTTCGATATCTGAATGGATGCATAGCACTTGAGATCACACGAATAATATCCTACAACTTCTAGAGACTTGGCACAACGCATCTGAGGTAACTGAACCCTTTGGTTTGCAGTTATTTGACCTTTCTTTATATGATGCAAATCTGCGAAGATGCTGTTATAGGCCAGAGCGTAGGCCCATACGATAGGTAGATTCCTTCACTGCTTCTGCGACACTCTCTGTGTGGACGAAGGATCCTTTCCACTAAAGGCGAGTAAAATCAAATCATAGACTAGCTTGAGTTATAAAAAAAACGGACATTGGATAAGTTTTAGGGTTTGTGATTGTTCATAACATTCCATAGGTCACATGACAGAAATTTAGAAATCGGGCTATGACCATTTTATTCATTGGTGACTCTCATGTGAAGAGATTCAGTGCATACATTGGCAACAGAAAACCCTCAGCGGAGTTATTTGACATTGAAAACCTCCCACAGGTAAAGTTTTTCGGAATCAGCGGGGGGGGGGGTGTTGGCGGTTAAGAATCCGCGCCATCTGCAGTCATTATCAACAGTAGCCCAACAGTATCGACCTACATGTCTCATTGTCCATCTAGGTGGAAATGACTTAGATCGCAGAGAAGATACAGTAGATCTATTAATTCACGGACTCGTGGCCTTTTTGACTCAAATCCGCACACTATTCAATATTAACAAAATAGTTGTGATGAGATTGACACCTCGAGAGAGGACAAGACATATTGACCCACAGGAGTACAATGCCCGAGTGCTACGTGCTAACTCAACCCTCAAAACTCAATGCCAACAAGTTGGCCTCTCTTATTGGAGGATGAAAGGATTTACAAACACCAGAGACAATATTTTCTGTGATGGCGTGCATCTTAATTCCTTGGGGATGAGAAAATATTTCAGACAATTGAGAGGAATTCTCCTGTCCCTGCAACGCTAGACACAAATTATCTTTGCTAGCCATGATGACGGGTGCTTCTGGCTAACCTAACAATATAATAGATATTATTTATATGTTCAGTCTGCAATGTTTTAAATTATTGTTATTTACTATGTTACTACGACGTGTATGATTATTTAAATTTTTACTCTCATAACCATATTTTAGGATAACACAAATTACAAGTATTATATTATTAATTTAAGGATTTACTTTGTTGACACAAACAGATGGTAATTGTTCTTTTAATTATTATGTTTTCTTATTTGCAGCAACCATTTTACCTGCATCTCTATATTTTCATATTCGAATACAGCGATTAACCATCTCCATTCAGGTATATATAAATTGTTTCCTTTATCTCAAACAACGGGATATTTATGGGATGAGTGGGTCACCCAGTAATTTCTCATTGAACCAAGCATATGAATGTAGAATAAGCTGGGTTGGCTCACTCTTCTACAATTTGTGGAAATTGCACTTCCACAAGTTAATGAAATTTATGTTAGCTCTGGCTAGATGATGTTTGCAGTACGCAATGGTCTGCAATTAAGTCACCCTTTGTAGTATATGACTACTTTAGCACTGGCTATTAATAATGCTTCATGGCAATTGAAGAATGATATTTAGCACTAATTAGACAAGTAGGTTAACGCTTAGGTTTCTAGGTCAAGTTATTTTATTTAACATGATTTAGCTCTGGCTATTTTGGTGGATGACTCGTAGTAGCTCTGGCTACTTAGCTCTGGCTACTTATTATAGCAATGGCTATATTTTTTCTGATTTAGTAGCTCTGGCTACTAGTAGTTGTTTTTATACGATTCTAAGGCAAGGAATTCATTGTACACTTTCATCATACACCGGTATATCACAGGTATTCCATATTAACTATGTGCCCTTAAACAACTATGGTTGTGGTACAGGTTTATGGCATTGTGTCAAATGGTGGTGTGCAATTTTATTTCCTTTAAATTAAGTCGTTATTTATTACTGAGTTATTTTGATTTTATTGCCAACGTCATTGTTTTCAGGATTATGGCTTCTCGTCCAAAGAGGCGTAGGACCAAACCTTCCTCAACCGATAACCGATCTACCCAGCCAGATAACGATTCATCCCAACTGAAAAACCTAGTTACAGAATGTATGGCTGCAGCGTTACCCATCATTGAAAAGACTGTAAAAGAATGCATGTCCAAATTAAACACCCCGCAACCAGCAGCCAACCAGCAGCCAGCAACGACTGGACAGCTGGAAGACAGATCGGATGAAGTCTCAAATACTTCGACGTTCAATACCATTGTAAATAATCAAGACACCATCACAGGTACTAATGCATCAATTTCTCAAAAGAATTTGCAAGAGAATATTTCCAAGGTGGGAATTTCAAAACCTGTGGGACTGGGGGTGGAATGAAAATTAAAAACAAAATATTCGCAAATGAATACATCAAACTTGCCACTTTAATCCCCAAGTCAAGCTTTGAGCAGGAGCCAAAATTCAAATCAGTCGAGAAAGATGGACAATTGATTTTTATTAAATCTAATGACACCTCCCAAATAAAAACCATTGCACAGTGGATGGAGGCCTTTCATGTCTTTGTGGCGATCTACTGCGTAAAATACCCAGACGAGGTTGGGCAGCTCATGACATACGCACAAATCATTCAGGGCATAGCGAAGTCCTGTGGAGATGAAGCTGCCATAAGTTACGACGAGAAATTCAGACAGTGGCGTCAAGTTGCCCCACGTGCTTGTCCTTGGGATACAAAAAACTCTGAACTTTTTCATGATGCAATGGTTCAAGGTTTTGAAGCAAAAACAAAACTAAAGAAGCAGCCCTTTCGTGCAACTCCCTCAAAACAGAAATATTGCTTCACGTTTAATAATACAGGCTCCTGTAACAGAGGAAACTCTTGTCCATATGCACACATATGCCAATACTGCTCCAATAAACACTCGAGGCTTCACTGCACAAAATATAAGCAAGGCCAACACAATGCAGCAAATGCAAAATCCTCCAATAATGACCAGCGCAAGAAACCCTCAACCCTCACCAAAAAAGATTGATGAATCTGTTGTTACCCCAATAAATGCTGACAAATTAGCTGAACATCTTCAGGACTATGACCCTGCTCTATCAAACTTTTTAATCGAAGGTTTTAAATCAGGTTTTAGAATTCCATACAAAGGCCCTCGTGAGTTCCAACTTTCTAAAAATTTAGCTTCTTTGCAGGGAAAAGAAGGTGTTTTGTGGCAAAAGTTAAATAATGAGATAGAGTTGGGTAGATGAGCTGGTCCATTTCCCTCCCCCCCCATTTCCTAATCTGCAAGTTTCACCTCTTGGCCTAGTTCCTAAAAAGAACCCTGGTGAATTTAGATTGATTCACCATTTGTCTTATCCCGAAGGGTTGTCAATCAATGACCACATTCCACATGAATTTTGCACCGTGCAATACCAAACCATAGAGCATGCTATCTCAATCATTAGGGATATTGGGGTTGGGGCACTTTTAGCTAAAACTGACTTAGAAAATGCTTATAAATAAGTACCAGTTCACCCTAGTGACTTTGAATTGTTAGGTTTTAGTATTCATGATCAATTTTATTTTGATAAAACTCTCCCTTTCGGTCTTAGTTACTCTTGCAACCTCTTTGAGAAATTTTGTTCAGCCCTGCAATGGATCCTTCATGCAAAATTTGACGTTGCACACTGTGTGCACATTCTTGATGACTTTCTCTTTATTGGTTACCCAAACTCACAAGGGTGTCATAATGCACTTCAGGCATTCCACACTCTTGTAAATGACATCAACCTACCAATTAAGTCTGAGAAAACAGTACTGCCGTGTACTACACTGACCTTTATGGGCATAGAAATAGATTCCATCAAATTTGAGATAAGATTGCCAGAATACAAATTACATCGCCTGAAAGATGCAATATGTATCTTTAAAAGGAAGCGTACTGCTACCCTACATGAGTTACAGTCCCTCATTGGCCTGTTAAATTTCGCATGCTCGGTAGTGCAACCTGGAAGAACATTTCTTCGTAGAATCATTGACCTAACTAAGGGTATTAAAAAGTCTTATCACCACCGCAGGTTAAATGCTGAGGCTAGGGCAGACCTACATGCTTGGTCTATTTTTCTAGAACATTTTAATGGTAAAGCACTTTTCCATTCTGGGGAAATATACACTTCCAAATCCCTACATCTTTATACAGACGCGAGCAATTTAGGATTCGGGTGTACGTTTGGCAGGAAATGGTTTTACGGCCCCTTTCAGCAACAGTGGCTAGAATACCATATTTCAGTAAGAGAATTTTTTCCCATTGTCCTCGCAATGGAAATGTGGGGTGAGGGGCTCTCAAACACATCAGTTGTATTACACTCAGGCAACAGTGCGGTGGTTCGTGTTATAAACAAAACCTCCTCCAAGGATCCCAATTTGATGAAATTAATGAGACGTCTTATGGTAGCATCTTTAAAATTCAACATTCATTTCCATGCTGAACATATCCCAGGTCTTCATAATATTGCACCTGATCTTCTCTCTCGCTTGCAGATACAAAGATTCAAGGAACTCTTTCCCAACATGGATATGGAAGAAACGATGGTTCCGCACACACTCCTACACCTCTGACCAGAACAGCAGACTTTCTTATTAGGAACTCCCTCTCAGAAGACTCTTTGTCATCCTATAAGAACATATTTGCAACTTACAAACGTTTCATTCATACCCATGTTGATAGAAATGCAGATCCCCTGCCACCATCGCTTTCTCATTTGTTACTTGATATTGCGCATTGCTACCAGTTAGGCTTGGCTGCTTCAACGACCCGCACACACATAGCTGCACTAAGCTTTACCTTTCAACTCGGAGGCTATCAAGATCTTACACAAAGCTTTCTGATCAAAAAACAATTACAAGGATTTAGCAAGGTTAAGCCATCTATTGACAATAGATTACCTATAACACCAGACATTTTGTCAAAAGTTGTAGCTGCTCTACCATCCATAACAACTTGTGCCTTTAACAGCACACTACTTCACGCTATGTTTGTTCTGGCTTTTTGTGCCTTCCTAAGGGTGGGAGAAATCACAAAAACAGCAGGCGCCAAGCAGCACTATCTGTTAGCTGAGCATGTTACTTTCCAAAAAGATTCTGTTACAGGCAATTCCATAAACCTTACAATCCCTCACTTCAAGCATTCTAATCAGTCTACCACTCTGCATCTTCAGCAAAACATGGCCAACCCATTGTTATGCCCCTTCCTAGTTCTACAAGCTTTCATGAACATTAGAGGTCACAGTTCACCTGCAGAACCCTTGTTTTCATTCGTGGATGGTTCCCCAGTTTCTCGTCAGTTTTTTACTGAACACTTAAAGTTGTCCCTGACATTCTGTGGTCTAGATATAAACAAGTACCAATCGCATAGTTTCCGGATTGGAGCAGCCACGACAGCGGCAGCCTCAGGTTCATCGGACATTCAAATACAAAATATGGTCCGCTGGAAATCTTCAGCGTTAAAGAAATAATACCGACCATGAAAATCTGAGGTGAAACAGTCCTATGCCAAACACAATCCCTATTCTGAACAGCTTCGGTATGAACCTTGAAGTCAGGGGCTTCAGGTTCAACACGTGAATACTTTTTAGACACTGGGCGTTTTCCGAATCTTGAAGTCAGGGGCTTCAGG
Source organism: Saccostrea cuccullata (assembly GCF_032062105.1). Classification (NCBI taxonomy): domain Eukaryota; kingdom Metazoa; phylum Mollusca; class Bivalvia; order Ostreida; family Ostreidae; genus Saccostrea; species Saccostrea cuccullata. The sequence goes on along the minus strand of NW_026926912.1, from coordinate 33,597 downwards.
TTCAACATTGCGAATGATATACCGGACACTGCGGGTATTGAACCTTAAGGACAGGGGCCTTCAACGATGGGAATTTTCACTCAAATATCAGGCACAATTTAAACCTTGAAGGCAGGGGCTTCAGGTTTATTTCGTTTAAGATAGAACTTTAGATTGAACCGTGGAGACAGGGGCTCCCGGTTTAATGATCATTGCGTAGTTTATTGGTTGTGTTTATGTACGTATTAAAGTTACTTTTATAGTCCCAGTACTTTTTTGCTGGGTGGTGGATGGGGCATATCAAACTGTAGAAGCCACAAGTTTGATAGGTGGCGGAAGATACCCCATCTTTGACACTTTTTGTATATACAATTTGCCAAATTATCTTGTCTCATTACTTTGATTTATTCTAGCCTAAATACTATGTGTATGACTTTTTTATATTTTATTTTTAGGGATGTGGCATTTTGGTAATGTTTAACAAGCCACAACTCCCTCTATTGAATTATGGTATTGTGCTTTTAGTTTGTTGTATTTTTACTGTTTTATTTCCATAATACTTTGTCATTTATTTGTTAAATAAATGACCATTCCAATTCCTCAACTATTAGTTGTGTTTTCTTGTGTCAAACTGAGCACCATCCTAGCAGTTATCCATAAATCAATTGTTCGATAATAGACAGGTCTGTATATAATGTTTACTATACGAGATCCACAGTAAAGGTAGAAAATATTCATTATATAAGTTTTACAAGTAATATATTGTGAAAGTACGAAAAACTCTTCAATATTTTATGCCCAGCCATGATTATGGCCTGGGGAATATAGTGTTTGTCTTCAAATCCCGTCCTTCCGTCTGTCCTTCCGTCACACTTTGCCATAAGCTCAGATTCAAAGAAACTATCCAAAACATTTTCTCCAAACTTCATATTCTGATAGACACTGATAAAAGCTATGTAGCTGCGTCAACAATGTTTGACGTTGGCCATTCCTTTGACATTTTGACCTTGATTTAACTTTTACAAAATTAGTGTTTAACTCAGTTTTTAAGATACCATTCAAGTGATGTTATCAAATTCCATATGTTGATATATTCTGATATCGATGAGAGCTATTCGACTGCATCTCCGTTTTTGACCTTGACCTTTCTTTGGATTTTGACCACACTTTTCTTAAATTAGTGTTAAACTAGATTTTAAAGAAATCATCCAATATATTTTCATCTACTTTCATGTGCTGATATATATTGATGAGAGCAATTTTTGACATTTTTTTACCTTCAACTTTCCATTGACCTTGACCTTACTTTTTAAAGTTAATGTTTAGCTCAGTTTTCAATATACCAGATGGTGTTATCAAACGTCACATGGTGAAGCATACTGATGAGAACTATTCAACTGCACCACCATTTTGACCTTGAACTTTCTTTGACATTAACCTCACTTCTTTAAATTTAGATTTTAGGTCAGTTTTTGATACATACTTTTTACATGCATCGATATTTATTTGCCTTGGCCTTTCCTTTGACCTTGACCTCACTTTTCTAAAATTAGTGTCAAACTTCATATGTTGATACACACTGATATAAGCGATAAGCATCAAAATTCAAGATAATCTGATTAAATGCACTAATGCAAATTCTCATATTGCATTACATTCCTTCGGCGAGGTATTCTTGTATTTTGGACATATTTCTTGTTCAAACACATGTAAGGGGCTTGAGGGTGCAGAAAAGGATCCCTTAATTTTCGGGGGTCATCCAATAAAAATTATCAAGCCTAGAAATTTGTTGACAAGCAAAAAAAAATCGTCCAAACATGAGAAACCTAATTCGTATGGGTGTGGTGGGTTATGGGTTTAGTGGGTGATTCATACTTTGATGGCTTTTTATATCAACATCCCCCAACACAACCTCTGCTGTCTCCACCCTCTTATATCCGCGCCCGGGTCCTGTAAGAATTACACGATGTATTTTTGAAACACTGATGCCCCCATATAATAGTTGATATCGAGGGTTAAATCTGTCAAATGTAAGTCAAACTCCAACGTCAAAATTAAAATTGTTGGTACCGAAGGTAAGATCTTGTAACAAGGAGTAAATCTGTGAAAATGAAAGCCATATTTCTAACTCTTCGAAGGTAATGGCCAAGGTTTTAGGTTTTCAAAAGTGGGTCAAACTTTATGATTAAGGTTAAAAGGTAAAACTATTTACACCCAATAAAAGGTCTTTTCACCATGAATACACGTGAAGTATTAAATCGCTGGCTCCAACAGTTTTGGACAAGGTTAATATTTTGTATTTGTTTATAATATATCAAACTGGAAGGTCAAAAAATGGGCAAGGTATAATTTTTTGCGGATAGACAGTCAAACAGACAGACGGACGGACGAAAAGGACACAAAATATACCCCCCCAAATCGTTTTCAGCTAGAATAGCTAAAATATTCTTTTTTTAAAATATGCAATTATTAAGTTATTACGATAAAAATGAAGATTATGTTCTAATTTCTTACATGACATTTTGTTCTATGTACGAGTATGTTGTGATTACAGATAACTCTAATCATACGGAGGCTGGCTGGACTTCCAGACAAGAGAAGTTATCTGTACCAGGGGTCCTTGTATTTACCCTGTACTTGCTTTGTTTCATTTTAAGGATCTGTAAGATAAATCTCTAAAATAAAAAAAAGATAATATTTATTTACGTTCGGGTACATCAATAATAACTATTAGCTCTGAAAAGCTATTTTCCTACCTCTTTTTTCATTCTTTTCACATGTTTTACCTTCCAAATTATGAGCACACAAGGTTTCAAAAGCCAGTGTATAGTACGACAGTGTTCTCAATGTCTGAGGGACACAGATTTCTAGTGAAACACATGTAAACATGACCTGTGTCTACAGTGTAAAGACAAACATATTATTAATTAAGATACCATATACCATGATGTTGTGATTTACCGTGAGAAATATGACATTCCTAAACTCGAGCCTTGTTTGAGACATACAGACAGTAGCTATGAAATATACTGTTACACATGTGAACAGCCTCTCTGCACTAAGTGTGAAAAACATGAACACCACCAGATAATAAACATTATAACAGCATATAAAACAATGCGTGAACAACACAGAGAAATTCTTCACAGAATCAGAGGTGAGGCTCTCTATGATAACCGTTTTCATCTGGCAGTCATCAAAACTGAACGATCTAAATTCTTCAACATTAAATTAAAGATGTCGACAAAAGCACAGAGACTAAACAACCTCATTGTCACTGGGATGTGTGCTGTTATAGACAGATACAGACATTTCATGTTTCATAGATTGCAACAACAGAAAAGAAAAATAAACAGACACCTTGCCAGCATAGACATATATAAACACAGATATGAAAAGTCCGTTAACAGGGCGATGAAATTTCTCGTTTTTTTTTTCAATACACAGGTGTCCCCAAAATAAAAGACACACTTAATCTTACACAACACACCTTACTCTCTTTGACTGAGAAAATCAAAATGGAGCATCTGGTTGAGTTTCTTAGTGAAATCCAAGTCTCAGAGAAACAAGTAAGAGATGAAGACCTGTTGAACTGACGTCTACACCTGTGTTACATAGGACTGTTAAACTGAAAATCCCTGGTCATGTAATACACATTTCTCTTCTTACTTCAGACCTGTTCTGGATCAATCATAGACACAACAACACTGCCGAAATAATCTTGAAAAATACAGACGGGAACACTCTGTATCACCTTACAAAAATGATGCCTTATTCCAGACGGAATATCATAAATGGAGCGCAAACAGTGAGCAATAAAGGTAAATTAATTTATATAGACACTTTCAAGAACATTTACAAGCTATCAACAGATAACAAAACACGAACAATGATAAAAGTAACGGATTTCAGGGAATGGGAAGCAATGTGTGTTTATTGTTCAGCTTACAAAGGAGACGTACTAGTCGGACTGTTAAATGCTGAAAAGACAGGCAAGGTAAATCGTTACAGTAACACAAATCAACACGTTCAGACCATACAACACAACAACCACGGGTCAGGGGCTGTATAGTCATCCTAATTATCTCACAGAGAACCGCAATGGAGATATTATTGTGTCTGACAATTTTCGTGGTGTAGTGGTGACAGATCTTGGAGGAAAACATCACTTCTTCTACACACGACATCCATCTGGATCACGCCTATCACCAAATGGAATCTGTGCGGACGCTCTGTCACACATTCTGGTGTGTGATGGTAACACAAACACAGTACAGATGATTGACCAGGATGGTTATTTTTTGACACAGATACTGACAAAAGATCAGGGGATATACATTCCACACAGCTTATGTCATGACAACAAAACTCATCTCCTCTGGGTTGGATCATGGAACGACAAAACAGTTTGTGTCTACAGATACATAGAGAGAAAAAACTTTGATACAGGTGATTGTAGTTCATTAATTTATAATCTGTTTACATCCATAAATGTCACGTGTTGGTAATCAACTATCACAATAAAGCATAGAAATTTGTTGTTAGAGAATCTGAAACATAAAATACATTTTGAGATTATCTAGCATTATTTTCATTTAAAAAAGAAACAATTTAGAGATGGTTTATCATGTTTATAGCTGAGTGCAAGATGTTTAAAATTAACATGCTCAAAACTAATACATACAACTTAAAAAAATATCAAAATGCATTATACATTTCTGTTAAGTAATGCAAATCATATATATTGTAGGTTTTGCTGACTTGTCTGTGAAGCTCGTGAATTTAACCCCAGAAAAATCTGTGTGATTTGATGAATATATTCTTTATAGAACGTGTCCATGTTGTGATCTTAACACTAACGCTGAAAAAGTTAAAACATTTCTAATTCTCCTCTGATCATTACCATTTAAATTTCATATCTTGATCTGAACGGTTTTATACCAATGTAAGAAATGAAAAGATGATTATACTTTGTAAAGACCATACTCCGTGCAACTACACCACTTGAACGGTACGGTTCGGTACGCTTTGTGCACAAAACGGTTCCCTTCGTGAACAGTACGGTACGCTTTGAGTACGTAACGGTTCGCTTTGTTGGCGGTACGGTACGCTTTGTGCACGGAACGGCTCGGTTCGTTTCTGAGGTGTAGTAGCATGGTTTAGTGTCTGTATGATGTATACAATATATTTGAATACAAACAGTAGTGACTAGATAAAACTAGATGCTGTCATGAGACAGTAATACCCGCACTAAGGTGTTTGCCTCTAAATACGTAATCCTACGGGCGGCTTTCCAAGGAAAAAGTCGAAATAATTCTATATAATTCAGGCACGTAGCATTGTTTTTGAAAGTGGGGGGCCAACCTGAGAAAATATTTTTTACTTACCTAAAAAAATTAACAAGCAAAAAAAAAATGAAATGGGGGGGGGGGGGGGGGGGGGGGGGGTAGTGGCCATCTTTTTTTTCAAGGCAAAATTACTTTCACTTCCAATTTTTTTCCCATATTTCCTTGCTATGTATATACTGTGGAAAAAAGTGGGGGGGGGGGAAACCATCTTTTCAATGGACATTTTCTTATAGTACAGGTAATGTTGGAAAAAAAAGAGCCCCCCCTTGTTGCTTCGTGCCTGTAATTTACATGTATTCATCAAATTGAGTATGAAATTCTCTCTGTGACCTATAACTCAGAACCTCTTATATTTATTTTACATGCTTAATTCATTATATACCAGTTTGAATTCTATTAATGATGTAAATTAGATTTTGATAAATGTTTTGCTCATAATATGACCTTTTAAAATTTACTAACCCCCCCCCCCCCTCGACACCACAATCACACAGTACATACTTTTTGGAATAGGCTAGATGGAACAGTTTTGTTAAAACATTGTTTGTTATGAATTAATTTAAAATTTGTTCTTGACATGTAAATTCTACATCACATCACGTTGCGTCTCCCATTATCATATTTTTAGATTAAACTCCATTCGGTACACCTCGGCCAATTCCCACTTCATCTGATAAGGAATCGACGGCACGAAGGTTTTCCGTATGGAATAGCATTAGAACATGCTGCAGTGTGGTGTGCATTGGATTAATTCATTATTGTGTTATAATTGGATTTATATTTCATGAAGTTGACAAGACCTATGGAGGTCGGTAAGTACAAGTTTAAGTATAGTGGGGGGTAAAATAAACCAAACGATTAGGTTAAAGTTCAAAATGGTTCAAAGATCATCGCATGCCACAGTAGACGAATTTCATATCTCTCGTTGTCGATGTGACAATCAAAATTCCGAAACTTTACTGCACATCTACATGACATCACCAACCATCTCCCAAAAGATGATTAAGCTATTGTTTCAAATGTAGGAGGAGTTCAGTGAAGAAAAGTGTGACAGACGGACGGACGGACGGACATGAGTAACAACAATATATCCAAACTTTCTTTAGAAAGTGCGGGTATAACAAATTAAGATGAACAGAGGAAACAAATTGGACAGGGTTCTTTTAGCCCCCTTTTTAGGTGTCTCACTCAGTCATATGTGTAAACTGATTTTATAGTCTAAATTTTGTTCTCATTTCTATTTCAAAAGTAAAATGGATGTTAAGTAATATAGTATAAACAAAACTCATTTAATAGTTTTTGATTGTGAAATCGGTCATGCATTTTGTTGATTTCTTGTCAAGGCACATTTTTTGACACAGCAAATGCATGAACCAAAAGTATTGGATTGGTAAGCTGGGGCTTATTACAGCGATCATGACAAGGAGCTCACCGCGAATATAACAGGTCGACGGTATACAGTTTTTGACTTTGGTAGATGGAAAATAAGATTTCTTTCGTTTGAGGAACGAATTAGACAGAAATCAATTTCTACTTGGTGTGATAATGAATTACTTTTTCGGAATTACAAAGATTTTCATTCGAATACCTGTTGAATACACTTGGTTCTTTAGAACCGGTTTCGTTAGCAAGGCTATATAAGAGGTGAAAAGTGGTTTAAATACCAGTTTAGGACGACACGTAGAGCACGATAAAGTTTAAATTTTATCATGATGTATTCAATCCAACATAAATTTGTATATACAAATTGATTTTCATATTTTGCATATGTTCTGTACACTGTACAAATAAAGCTGCTGCGTGTCGTTGATATGTCCAAATGGTGTGTTTGTTGTTTATTGTACTTTCATTTGAAAGTAATGAATGGATTTAGAGTAGAACAGTCGATCTTTTGGATCAGACTGAAAGTCGTTGAACAAAACCGTAGGCATAACAGAAATAAAAATGTATATTCTGTTTTTCGAACATTAGCTTGTTATGAATGGTGTGTTTTTCATCTTCAGCAGAATCACATTCATGGGACCAGACAGAGACAGTTTATAGCATAAACAAAAATTTTATTTCTTAAGTATCCTTACTAACTGGAAGGGTAAAAATATTTTTCCTGGCATGTTTATACCAATTTTTATTTAAATATATCATTATATTCATTTTGTCTATTAAAACTTTAAAGTATCACTTTTTTGAGTGAATTAATTGAAACCGAAATGAAGGATACATGTATGCATATACGAGGGTTGTCCCAAAAAGTCGTAGACAGGGAACGTAGTTTATTTTCTCTTTGCTAAATCAAATTTCTTTTCTTTTAATAGCAAAGAGTAACATTCTATGATCATGTATTTTAAGTTTCATGACGATACCACATTTTATAAGAAAATTATGAAAAAATAAAGAAACCATGTAAGTGTATATCGGCGCACGAAAGCAAACGTAACTTACGTCTCTCATAATGTCATGGGCCCTTTTTCTGCTTTACATGAGGCTATTAACATCCAAATTCATTTTTTTAGTGAAAACCCACTCTTGACTAAGGGCATAATTTAAATTCACTACTGTACTTTTTCTTAAGTAGATTCAAAATTTTAGTCAAAATTAAATTAGTTGAAAGATCACCTTACATTTTAGACAGTAGAGAATACACCTTGTTTGACGACGTTCATGGCCCAGAACGTTCCCCGCAAATGTCTGCGTTAAACAATCAGTACTCTACCTTACATGCAACAACTATTTTTTTTTCGATATAGAGGAAAAACTATCTTTGAATCTCATACTTAGTCTATTAAAAAACAACTTTTCAATTCAAATATATTGTTTAATGTCCTTTCTGTATCTTTTCCCCCGTCTCTGATGAATATAAAATATACCAAACACAATTTATTACATTTCCGTGCGTCGGGTACGCGTTCGACGACGTCATTTTCATCAATCTCAATTCGAACAACACTTTGAAAATCATGCCACCAGTCGTCTGTTTCCAATGCTATTTATATGAAATTTTGACATATTATTAAGATTTTCATTCTGGTTTCAGTGCTTTAAATTTTAGTTCAATCTTTTACATAGTTACAAAGAAATAAAAACAAATGTAATAGTTATATATGTAAATTATTCCGAATTTTGGTCGTGCGCCGACAGACCATTTCGGCCTTCATATAAATCATCCCAATATAATTAATATGAAAGATAAATATTTAAGAATTCACAGTTTTAAAGAACATTGAATGTATTATGTCTATGCAAAATTTGGTTAGTATTGGTTGCGTGTTAAAAAAGTTATTACCATTGTCTACGACTTTTTGGGACAACCCTCGTACTATGGAAGAAGCGTTTAGTAGACCGACAAAAAGATATAGAGCTGGACGTCATTAGTAGAGATCGCCGCTTACTTTGTGATCAGTTAGATTTAATATTCGAAAATTGTCTATGAAAAGAATTAATTCCTTTATTCAATTTTAAATGTGACATTTCTGAAATGGATAACTTCGAAAATAAAAGAAAATCAAATGCAGTGTCTAAATTATGCTTCGATTTTTAATAGAGATGCACATTTTCTGAACAAATGCAAAAACACGAGTGACGTTTTGACGTCGTCGGCGTTGCAACGACAGCTATTTTGAGTGATTCGTCGATCAAAGATAAAAATGTTATTTATAGAGATATTTCATTTAATTTCCTGTGAAATATGTTGCAAATGTTGATTATCACGTATACCAATTTTAACTCTACAATATTATTATAGCACATGATATTAAAAAAAAGTTTGAGTATTTTCTGGAACAACCCTCGTAGACCTATTGTCATCCTAATAACCTCACAGAGAACTGCAATGGAAATCTCATTGTGTCTGAAAGTTTTCGTGGTATAGTGCTGACAGATCGTGGAGTAAAAAAATCCCTTCTGTTACACATGCCCTCCATCGAGCACGCCTATCACCAAATGGAATCTGTACTGACGCGCTGTCACATATTCTGGTGGGTGATGGTAACATCAACACAGTACAGATAATTGATAAGGATGGACATTTACTGACACAGATACTGACAAAAGGGCAAGAAATATACAGACCACACATCCTATGTTACGACAACAAAACTAATCTCCTCTGGGTTGGATCATGGAACGAAATCATACTGTGTATATATAAATACATAAAAAGAAAGAGCTAAAAAACCAGTAAATGTGGTAAATTAATTTGATATATCAATCAATGCACCCTTAATATGACGTATATGTATTCGTATCATCTATCTCACAGGAAATTGTAACTAGAAAATTGTTTACCTTGTCTTTTATTTCCTTGGGATAAAAAAAAAAAAACTTTGGATACATCAACAATGGAACCATTTGAGCTTATCTTCTGTATTACAATGTTATCAATAAAAGAAATGATTTAGTTAACTTGTGAATATGAGCAAAAGACACTAAAGATTCACATGGTAAAATTAATTTTAAAAATACATGTGTGACGATCGGGCTCGGGATTTGATTCTAATCGGGTTTCATCATTAGGTCATTAGGTCTACAGTGAAAGCCAAGATTAGTCCGGGTAACGCTCATGTATATAAAAGAGTGCATCCGAGGTATATTCGTCATTTTCTGTTTTGGTTGTCATGTACGGCCATTAAAGTCATAAAAAGTTAAATAGTATTAAAACAACTGCCCAGAGTTGCATTGTCTTTTACTGGCATGACATTGGTATATATACTTTCATTATTTACAAGCGATGTTTTTCTTGTTCCTAGCTACAGCCTGTGTCAGATCAACGTACACAGCCGTATAGAGACAGATCCCTGAGACTTATTCTCGGGACATAGTTCCGTCCGATATTCTGTTTTTTTTTATTTGCTTTTATAATAAAGGAATAGATAACCTTAATAATATATGTTTAAACATAAATGTCAGAATTAACTTTTATTGTTCAAGGTTCAAATGACCTTGAACAATGTAGTAAATGGATGACCATTACCAATCAAGAAAACAGTACTTTACAACAATAACAATTTATTTGCAAATTTACAAAAAAAATCAAAATAAACCTCGGGTTCTGGTGTAGCGCATAGGTAAACATCAGACATCATTACCACGTGTCTTTGAATTCGAAGAACCGTATCATTGGTATTTCGCCATGTGGTGGCCGGAAGTACATCTCATTACCGGAAGAAGTCGTCATCAGACTCAGAATGTTCCCTTTTAACGTAGTATTACATCAGGGTAGGCTATGTTCACCAAAAAAGGTCACTGAAATGTAGTCACACACATGTACACTCTTAGGCATGCAGAGACAGACGGACCAGGTTTTTAAACGGTCCACGCAGGACTCAAATGTCCACAAAAGTTTCAAAAGGTCAACACAGGTACCAATAACACTATGTGCATCTCAAATTCACACAGCATGGGAGCCGCCCAATCCACTAAGTATGGGTCCTTATCTCACACCGTCCACACAGATTTGTGTCCAAAACTAATCTGACAGTCCTGGCCAAACCGTGACTATAAATCTCAATAAACTTGACAAACAAGTTTTCCAACCCATGCCGCAGCTCTGTATGCAACAATTCAGTGACCAGCGATGCGTGCAAGTAAAACATTCCAATATGTATGGAAACGCTTTTGGAGCAATACTTACAATATTGTGACAATGGACTCGTTGTTTATTAATCATTTTGGTAATTATTTTTTTGTAAATCAGATCAATTTCGTACATCACTCGAAATGATCCAAATCATCGAACCCAGAACACGTTACACATATTTTAGACCACATTTTATATTTAAAAAAAAAAACATCTGTCTTGATTAATGCATTGTGTTTACTCTTCCAGGTGCTGGAGAAGCTTACCTATGAATGCAGTCCAAACAGAATGTGTTCGGATTTATTAAATACTTTACAGAGTTCCATGTTGTAAACCACCGAATAAAGCAAAACACTAATAACTGAACTACTAGTATTTGCTATCTTTCTCTTTTTAATTGTGTACCATGAAATGACCATATTCTATACAAATATCAAAATAAGCAACATTTAAAGGCAATTAAACATTTTTTTTGAAAGGTATAGTCCTATAGCCGTAACAATGTGTACAAACAAATAGAGATACGTGCGATGGTAAATTGTTAAAGCACGCCTAGCCTACATCTTTCCCTTAAAAAAGATTCATTATCTATACTTACATTTTTAACATTCTCTTTATTATCTACAATCCCCATTATGTATAAATTGAACAGAAGGGTATACATTTACGTTATGTGGATGCATTTAGTATTTAAATGTCCCTGTTCATCGAAACTTGAGATGTGTTTCTGTTTATAAAGTTTCGGACGATTGAAATAACACAGTTAAGATTAGGATTACAACAGACATATTAACACATGCATGTAATCCATTAAAGAGTTAAATTTATTATTACCCCAAATTCTAACCACTAGTGTACAAATTTTCAACATCACATTGATTGGAGGAAAAATTTCGAATGACTATTATTTACAGACACAATCATACTTATTTCTTAAATTAGCATTTTCTCAAGATTGCCTTTGCAGAAAATGCAATTTTTTAACCGGAAACTGACCAGTTATAACCCTTATCCACTTTGTTTCGGAACGTTTAGTTTATGTATATTATACAAGTAAGTTTTTTTTCTGTGTGTCTCAATATCCTCAATATCAAGAATAAAGAAATTATTGAAAATGGCAAATTTCTAATGTTTCATTTTACTGTATATGAAAGGAAGTAGCCATCTTGCATCTCCGTGGGTGCCCTGATTAAGTCTTAATTTTACAATTTTCACTTTTCCTACTGGTTTCAGGTAAGTAAGATAACCTGTGTCTCGTGTCAGGCCCTGCTCAAAGTTAGAATGCCTTGCATAAACCTGCAATATAACAAAAATAAGGAAGAATCGCGACACGAATCGACTTTGCAGTAACAAAAAGTTACAATCAATTAAGCTGTAATAAAGGATATGGAAAAAACGATCAGTATTCAAGATTGATTGATTGATTGTATATAACGTCCCTCTCGAGAATTTTTCACGCATATGGAGACGTCACCGAATGCCGGTGAAGGGCTTCAAAAATTTTGACCTTTACTCGGCACTCATGGCCTTTGAGCAGTGAGGGATCTTTATCGTGCCAACGCCAGCCGTTGACATGGGGCCTCGGTTTTTAAGGTCTCATCCGAAGGACCCACAACTTTCATTTCAAAGTGCCGAGCGCGTGGCGAAGGAACAGTTGCTACCCATTTTTTATCGACTTAGGTCAGTCGCGGCCGAGATTCGAACTCACGACCTGCCAATCACGGAGCGAGAGCTCTGCCGACTGAGCTACGGTCAGTGTTCAAGATCAAACGTTCATAAAACAATTAAAAAATACAGGAACAGAGCAATCAAACTAGAATTAAGTGAAAAAAAGTCATCAATTTCCATTCAAATGTAATCTGTATAAAACTTTAAAAAATGGAAATTCAAATATTTAAAAATATTTGTTTATTAAGTTCACTCATTTCAAACGCCTATCTTTAAGTATGTAGAGCCTGCATAAAACAAAGAAAGATCAGAAACACATTGTGGACACATTCCATTGGTACCTGAAGGATAGACGTCATAAAAGGGCTATATTTACATGATACATACCATATTGTATGTCATATCAAATATAATCATTAAGAAAGGTCATTCTCTAGGCGAAACTGTGTGTACGTAGTTTTAATAAGTACTTTGTTTTTTCCTTATGAAGTGCTTACTGAATGTGTATATCCTTTTGCTTAGAGAAGTGATTAACAATTGTATACATTGTCTTTTTATTTTTAATATTCATCTTAGTGTATGATATGCCAGAATTGATATATTTACAAAGTTAGAGCAAATTTTAGCAAGACGTACTTTTAGCTAGCCGTTTTCCTCAAAAGGGGTTTCAATGTTTTAAAACATGTATGAATCTAGGAAAGTTAATTTTTAGACACTCTGTAAAAGTTTTATATTTTGTTTTATTTGGGATTAAGTACATGTTTTTGAGACACTCTATAGTGGTATTTTATTTTGAGGATGTAATGACTACTTTTACATTGTCAGCTTCCTGTTTATGATACAAGGGGAATGTTCACCCTGACTAACATTTTTTGATAGCTATATACCTCGTATTTAGCATCAAAACATTTTTATTTCTTAGTCTAGAGGAACAACAACTAATTCAGGTGTAAGTGCACACATTTTAAGGGGATTTTTAACAATTCTTGGAAATCTTGTTGACCATGTTGACAGAATCATGCGATATGGGGTATGTTCTCATCAAATAATGAGTTTGTTAAAGATGAAAGAGAATATCAGTGTTGGTGTTCATGGAAATTAAGTGTTTCATGACTCTCTTTAGACTTCCTAGCACTTTCTTGGCAAAAAGATCAAGAGGTTCTGAGTGAGTAGTATTTAGGAACATGCAATAAATTAAATGGGCATGGACACAGTTTAAGCTAAAAATTTTCAAATTTATTTTTCACCTTTTATCAAATTCTTAACTAGTCTTCCTAATGATCATCAAAAATTTGAACTTCGGTTGTCGACATACAAGACAGAATTAGAGCTCCAAACCTTTATTATGTAAACATGGTCCGTGCAATGTTTTGTTTACATAATGTTAATATACCAATATATGTTCGTACAAAGCAGATAATATCAATAAATAAGTTAATTCTAAATTCAAATTGTCAGTTTCTAGTGATTTTCTGAATTTCATTTAGTTATAAATATGATAATTCTATATGTAAACACAAACAAGGCTCGTACCTTGTTTATGTTTACATAAACTTTAAGTTCTCTATCTCGGTTGTTAATAATCAAATGATGTTCAAATTTTGGCTGATCAATATAAGATGCCATACCTAGGAATTATAAAAATTAAAATTCATTTTAAAAAAAAACACTTGAAACTGTGCCCATGCCCCTTTAAAGCCAATACAACGCATGCATAATTTCAAAATTTGTTTCTGTGTTCAAGAATTTATTCCTTTGTCATTATGTGTAAAAACTTTAAATATGTTTAACATTGGAAACATTGGAGACTGACTTGCAGACATAAATATGAAATGTGTTCGTTTTATGATTAAATGAAGACAAACACCATGTTGTAGTTGTAGTAAATGTATTCAAATCAGTGTTATCACAGCTCTGTAATATATATAAAAATCATAATATTTTATAACAATGTATACATACTTGCGAGATAGCACGTTCAAAATAAGAGTTATTGCCCTTTAATTATGCTTATGGATAAAACATCAAGAGTTGTCTTTCTTAATCAATAATATGTACAAAGTATAAACACGGGAATTTATAGATGAAATAATAAGATCTGACACTATACAAGTTATAAAAGGGACAGGGGTTTAAATGACCACTGTGATGTCATACATCTATGAATAACACAATGAACACAGATTGATATAAATAATTCCAGGTGGATTTATTCAATAAATGAAATGCTGAAGAGAAATAAATATGATAATTCAACTGAATTAATGTAATCCTGAAATATAATAATTCATATAAGAAATAAATCACAATATCACACATATGCCATCATCTTAAATTATTACAAATGTGCAGTACATTTACCAATATAAATATAGATGTGATCACTTTTAAAATACTGCTGTTTTCTTTTGAGTCTCTGAGTAAGGCTTGATGTAAAAGGAGCGACCGAAAGTGCAGGACGTTGAGCCTCTTGAGTCAAGTGGTGCTAGAAATGGAGGATCGTATCAAAAATTTAGCACTTGCTCATTAAATCTTTTAACACGATTGGATATTTTTTTACATTAACTTCTTAGAGTGTCATATTATCGAAACAGTTATAAGATCACTCCTTTGAAGTTGACGACTGAAATTTTATGCTCGAAATAAGTACACCATGTTACATAATTACTGTACAAGCACACATTTTCGTGGGGATAAATTTCGTTGATTTGTTATCAAAATGGTTTCGTGGGCATTTGATTTCGTTGCTTTGAGAGCAAGCCTAGTGCTCTCAAAACAACGAAATTTAATGCCCATGAAACCATTTTGATAACAAATCAACGAAATTTTATCCCCACGAAAATGTGTAACAACGAAATATACAAAATTTAATCCCCACGGATGTTTGTGCTTTTACTGTATTCATCTTTTAGAGTAAGTAATGAGAAACCAAAAGAAAGAGTTAAACAGTTCATAACTTTCACATGTGAACGAGGGAAACAAGTTTGTTTAAATTATAAAAAAAGAATTAAGGTAATAGAACCTGAATGAAACAGGATGAAACAAAAAAATCAAAAATACCCCTTTGTGCATTGTTGTCATTTTCTTTTTCCGAAAATGAGAAACTATTGAGAAACAACACAGATTTGACATATTTTATAAGATTTAGGTCCTAACTGATAGAATAAGCATATTTTTGTACATATTAACACAGGAGGTAGCATTCCTTGCTTTTTGTAACACTCGATATTAAAGCCTTAGTCCCTAGCATTTACATTAACCCCCTGAGGAATGGCTGTAAAATAATGTACAATTTTAACATTGGTATATAACTCTCATAATTAGCTAGTCTCTGATTTACAGCAGTGATGTGTTCAACAAGAACATTAGTCATGTTAAAGTATTCAGATGCAGTTATTTGTTAACACGTATGAGAATATTTTTTTTGGATATATGGATTTGCAGACAAAGTGAGAGTCAATTTGAAAATAGGATTTTAAAAAGATAAGAATCCTTTGATATATACATGCTTATAGAAAAATGTCAATTGAAAAAGTTGCTTGTGAATTATACGAGGGGTGATCCAAAAGTTCGCGAACTACCTCTATATTTACGAAAACCACAATTCAGATCAGAATGAAATTTGGCACACATGAAGTCAAACACTTGTTTTAAAAATAGAATGAAAGGGAATGTTTGTGACGTCTCAATGTGAAAATGACGTCATAAGAAAGATACCTTTGACAAAAAATGGTTGACTCAGTCAACAAACGGCTGTAAAGTTAACCGTATATATAGGAAATTCCTTTGTAAAAGTTTATTATAATTTGTATACGGTTAACTTGCCAGAAGTTTTGTCATTAACTGGATTGATTATTTAAGTGAAGGAAGGGAGATGTTTGAAAACGATGTCTGTTCTGTTGCCCATTGAAAGCAAACTCGGAGAGACACCTGTCCTTTATTAAGCATTTTGATATGTAAGATCGCCACCTTATAGTTAGAAACCTTAAAATAGATGAATATCTTTACAATAATATGATTATAAAATCCATAAAATATCTCTTCCTTTAGACTTTTAACATATCATACATGGTAGAGTGAAGGTACCCATACTTTATCCATGAAATAAACGACTGTCAAAGGACTAGGGTTTTGATGGTCTTCATGCTCATTCTTGAAATAGATATCATTCTCCACCCAAGGCATACTATTGCTGAGATTAGGCCATTTCTGAAAAATGGATTTTTTTTTTTGTTGGAAAAAATAACCTTCTTCTGTGACAGAACACAAAGGAACATGTCACGTGACGTCTATATCACGTAATTCGCGCATGGGAAGAATGGTTGCAGATGAGCACTTACAATTGGAGAAGACTACTTTGAAACATTTCCAACACTGAAACCCTATATCATTTCTTATTTGGAAGATATTAGATTTGTTCGCGAACTTTTTGATCACCCCTGGTATAACACTCTTGAGGGATATAAAGTCCAGCATTAAGTTTGATATACTTTACCCATCTCATAAATAATGAGACACTTCAATACTAGATCGAGTTTATCTATTTTTGTTTTATTTTTTTCTGGAATGAGGGAGAAGAGAGAAAAACCTAACATTTTAGTTTGTTAGCTCCAGTTCATTACTTGACTAGAGGACCAGTCTCTACATGTATATATTGAGGGTGACGTTTTTCGAACTGGTTATTTTCACAATGAATTGTCTACGACTTTTTCCTACTTTGTTGTCTTGCTGTTTCAAAATACAAAGAGTCTTTAGAAGCAATCATAGTTAGTCCAGTAAAAATCCGAGCTGCGTGTAATTGCAATTTCTCTAATTTTTCAGAATTGGTGGATAGACAACCACCCCATCCAACTGAAGTGTACTCGAGTTGGGGATAAATAAATGAAGTTTACATGAGTGAAAGGCTTTTTCGATTTATTTTGAACTTAGGTTTTTTTAATAGACCTTATTTTTTTGCATGCATTAGACAGCAAGATTTCAATGTGAGATGACCATCTTAAGTAGTATGAAAAAGTTACCCCAAGATGTTTCTGAATTTGAACATATTCTAATTAGCTATCTTGGAAAAGGAGTTTTGGAAGTTCTTTGTGTGTGTTTTTGTGTCACAAAATTCAATCTTAGTTTAAGAGGGATTAAATTTTTCAACCATTTTAGACCACTCTTCAAGAGATAAAAGATCATTATTCAGATGACTCTCTATATATTTGACACATTTAGAAGCATATTGCAAACTGCTATCGTCAGAAAAAAGTTTTCAAAAGCTTGACATCTTATCAGCTACATCATTCACATAAATTCAAAATAAAAAGGGCCTTAAAGAGAGCCTTGTCAAACACCGGCATAAAGGAATTCAGTTAAGAATACCAGGTTTTTGTATATCATTCTTTGCCTTCTATCCTCAAATACTTTTTTTAACTAACAATACAAATTTATCTTTACACCATACATGTTTAGTTAAGATAAGAGTCCTTTGTGCCAAACACAGTCAAAGGCCTTAGATAAGTCATAAGAAATCATACAGGGGGATTTGCTTCTATCAATATTTCTAACTATGTTATTATTATGTTTCTAACAACTGATATACCGTAGAGTGACCAGGTAAGAAACCAGCCTGGTATTTATAAAAAAATCTTGTTAAAATGAAAATAGTTGTACAAGTGTTTAAATACAATACGCTCCGGCCCTTTACCGACACAGCTTAACAATGAAACAGTGATCTTTTTTAAACAGAGGGATTACTTTTGGTAATTTCCATTTTTTTAGGAAAAACACAGCCTTTCAATGAAAGGTTAAACAATAAGCACAGGGGTTTAAAATAAATAGTTAATACTTAGGAATCATTGTTCGTTATTTTTTATTTACCATTCAAATCATGATCGCACAAAGAATGAACACCCAGTGTAAAGTAGGAAAGTGTTTTATCTTCATGGAGATGTAGAGTTTTACTGTATCAGATGTAAACATGACTTGTGCTACAGTATACAGAGATACTGTGGACTCTTAGTCATACATGTACCCCAGAAAATAGTTCTAAATTATTATAAGTTAAAAGTTGAAACGATAAGAGAAAGAAATCAATATCTAATATGCAAACAATTCATTTTTGAAGTTTTTTTTATGTCTAACTGCTCTTATTTTGTTTCTATTTCTTTCAGGAGATTGAGATCTTCTAAATCATGGGTTCAGAATCAAACACACAGTGTAAAATCCTGTAGTGTTTTCAGTGTCATGGGGACACAGCAGTTTACTGTAACGCATGTTAACATAATATGTGTCTACTGTGTAAGGAGAGTCATGTTTTTGATTTAGTTACCCATGACATTGGTGTTGTGCTTTATCGGAAGAAATATGAATATATCCCAAATAAAGAGTCCTATTTGAGTCATCTGGACAAAATCTATAAAATATACTGTAATTCATGTAAATTTCCTTTGTGTTCTAAGTGTGAAAAACAAAATCACAAGCGTCATGAAATACTGAACATTAGAACAGCGTATAAAATAAACCGTGAAAAACATAGAAACATCGTTCACAGAATCAAAAGCGAGATTTGGTATAAGAATCAATTTCTCCTGGCAGATATCAAAACCAATTTAAAAACTTATAAAACAGAAATCCTCAGCCTTCAATTAAAAGTTTTGACAAAAGCCCAGAGACTAAAAGATCTCATTGTTACTGAGATGTTTGCAGTTAATGTCAGATACAAAAGTCTTTTGATTCATAAATTAAAGAAAGAGAAGAGAAGAATGAACAGACACCTTGCCAGCATAGAAAACTATGAACACAGATATGAAAATTCAACGAATAGAGCATGAAAATTCCTCTATTTTCCTAAAAACATGAATGTCTCAAAGATAAAAGAAACTGGTAATTTAAAACCAGTAGCTTTGCTCCCCTGAGTGATAAAACGAACCTCAAAGATGTGATTGAGTTTTTGAGCGAAATTGAAATCGCATAGAGACAAGTAAGAATAGTAAGAGATGACGATCTGGTTGAACTGACGCCTACACCTGTGTTATACAAAACTGTTGAACTGAAAGTATCTTATCATGTAACAAACATTTCTTGTCTTAATGCAGACCATTTTTGGATCAGTATTAGACACGATTATTCTACTGTGTTAATCTTGGAAACACAGAAGGGGACACCCTGCATTAGCTGACAATTGAATCTCATTATATGCCGAATACTTTTAATGGAGCACACACGGTGAACAATAATGGGGAATTAATATACATCGTTCGTCATAATAAAATTTGCAAACTGTCTACAGATAATAGAACAACGTCTACACTGATAAAAAGAATGGATTCCTGGGAGCCACTATGTGTCTATTCCTCCCCTGTCAATGGAGATCTACTGGTCGGTATGTTTAGTGATGTTCATGCAAAGTAAACCGTTACAATAACACAGGGCAATTCATACAGACTATACAGCATGATAAAACAGGTCAGAAACTGTGCAATTACCCTAGATACATTACAGAGAACAACAATGGAGATGTCATTGTGTCTGACACGGGCTGTGTAGTGGTGACAGATGGTCGAGGAAGACACCGTTTCACCTACACAGGACCACCATCAGGACCAGGACTTTCACCATGGGGAATCTGTACAAACACACTGTCACACATCCTGGTATGTGATAGGTACATCAAACCAGTACAGATAATTGATAAGGATGGTAATTTTCTGTCAAATATTCTGACACAAGAGCAAGGAAAATTTAGACCGAACATCCTAAGTCATGACAACAAAACTCATCTCCTCTGGGTTGGTTCATCTGTGCTATGGTCTGGGTTTGACAAAACA
This sequence comes from Saccostrea cuccullata, assembly GCF_032062105.1. Lineage (NCBI taxonomy): Eukaryota > Metazoa > Mollusca > Bivalvia > Ostreida > Ostreidae > Saccostrea > Saccostrea cuccullata. Next base: position 13,219 of record NW_026926912.1, on the reverse strand, counting down.
GTGTGTGTATATAGATACTTAAAAAGAAAGATCTTTGAGACAGGTAAATGTAGTTTTTTTTATCTATATATATATAGTAGTATGTACACATCCTAGACTTCAATTATCTCTCAGGAAATTGTAACTAGAGGATTTTTAATCTTTTTTGTGTCAATCTGAATAAACTTTGAGGCATTCAACAATAATACATGTTGATCTTAACTGCAATTAAATTCCATTTCAGAAAAGAGGAATGGTTAAATTACAGATGTTGAAGTAGCAGTCTAGTTTCCTATGAATAAATTCCAGGGAAATGTATGTGAATGTACGCAGCATTGTTAAGGCTTGAATAAGGGGGCGGGGCCTAATTTATACGGGAAAAGTTTACTGTGACGTCACACAAAAATTTGACTTTTATGTATTTCTCATTATACCTGAAAATGAAATAGTTTGCAACTTTTAACTGTAATAACATAATAAACAACTATAAAAATTATTAATGCATGTAAAAATCTTGCTAGTTAAATCCCATGTAGCTGGTTATAGACAAAGCACTGATCGCGATATACTTGTAAACATGACGTCATTTTGGTAAAAATGACGTACTTCATGTGCTGTGAGAGGCAGATTGAGGAATGAAAATGCGTTTTAATCTGAAACGGAATATTATTTATCAGGTTTTAAGTGGTCGATTAATACCAGTGTATATCCTTTGTTTAGTGCGCTTATTCATTAACTATCAAGAGAATGTAATTTTATTAATTATGTCGTGTTTTTATGTGCAGGTTACGTATATTTTACAATGATATGCCTCATAAAATCGTACTTTCGCTAGGGCATACACTTAATAGATCATAACCATTTTTTAAATATAGATAAAGGATGTTTTTCTTAACTTGAAAAGTGCTGCTGCTTTCTTTAAATCGAGGGCGTGATTTTATAAGTACACAGAATATTTGGTAAAAGTAAAACATATTTCGACACTGGCTTATTTACCTGAAATTTTAACTATTAAAACGAGAATTCTATTCAAAGCAGCAGCACTTTTCAGAAACTACAAAGTATGCAGAAACAATTAATAGCTTGAATTTTTAACTTCAACTAGGGTATGCCCTTGCGATATTGAAAGAACAAGGTATGGTTTCAATACAAATTTTGCCCTGTGATTTTCTAAAAAATGAAACTGGTGTATAGTTGAAAATTCATGCTTTTTAAATAATTGAATTTCAATGCAGAAAAATCATACAAGTAATTTTTCTCAAATGTGTTTATAAATGCTAATTGTGACGTCATAAGCATGTGCATTTTCCCGTATTTCCTTAAAAAGTAGCAGGAGACACCAATTTTCAATGGAATTTTCTTTCAGATAATAGTGTCCTCAGACATCGACCACAAAGATCTTGTGAAATGTGATTTGTTATTAAATTTTGCACAAAATATCACAGAATAAACGTGGGCGACGGCTGTTGACACTGTTTTCTAAAGGAAAATCACCCTTGAATTGGGCCATTTTGAGGCTTTTTCTTTTGAAAATAGAGAAATGCTTCATATTAATGACGTCATATTTTCAGAAGGGTAATCCTTCATGCCATATTCTTTCCTGATTTATCACAGTCATATATTTAACTAATATATAAGCCAGTTTAAAAACTTTTTGATGTCATTACATTTTTAGGGCGCAATAAAGCTAAAACCATACCTTCTTCTTTGTTCATGACCTACATTCAGTACACGAACTATGCATTCATCACCAAACTTCAAACATGACCAAACTTCATACAGTACAGGGTGGGTTATACTATGCTATTTCCATAAGCATTTAAGTTCTGTGATAATAAAACAGTTTTATCAAAATAAATTCACTTTTCAAAAAGTCCCCTTTTTTGCACGTCTATTTTCCGTTGATTTCTCATAGTAGGCCTTAACAGTGCTGCGTATGAAAAATGCATGAAAAACTTCGCAGAGCTACTCCATTTCGCATTCCGACCATGGACTCTAAAAATGAAAACATTAGTTCAGGCCTCATGATCAAAAACTGAGAAAAAACGTATGTCAATATTTTGATTCTTATTTTTTTAAGTTTTATTCAATATTATACATTATAGCGTTTTGATGAGGACAATCCCTCGATATATAGACCTCAGAGGTCTATATATCGAGGGATTGTACCGAATCAAGAGGATCTAATTGTTTCATTATTTTTTACAAGTTAATAATAAATGTCTTAAAATCCCTCTTTCTAATTCTCAGTACCTTGTCATATTAGCCAGGCATTGTTATGTCATTTGCATTATGACGTCACAGTAATAAATACCAGCTGCAGTGTCTGTTTTTAGAAACATCCAGTCTATAAAGAATATTGTGACGTCAGCACTATTGTTGCTTCACAGAAGAACGTTTCAAATTTTAAAAACAGCAGGTTTATAAATTTTTAGAATAGAAGCATCCTGTCCGTAACACTTTTTATACTTGATCATGTGATTAAGTTTGAGCCAATCAAATAGTTGGAACAATATAGAAAAATAATAAATGTTCTTAAAATTTTGAGGTTGCTTATAATATTCAAATTCCAACAAATTATGTAAATTTAATATAATTATCGATTTACTTTCAAAAGTTATATTGATTTTAAATGTTGACTTAAGTCTTGTCTCAGTTTTTGGTCATGGGGCATGATAATCTCTTTGAAGTTTCAAACCCTGTCTTGACAAGTTAAAAATCAATGTGAAATATTGAGATATTGATTTAATTTTGTCCGATATTGTAAATGAATACAAACCACAATGTTCAGATGAAACAAAGAGGTTAACAGAGTAAAAGATTGCAGTGGCAATGTTGACACCTTCTTTCACGCTTTTGGAATGATACAGCAAACTATATAAAATCATTTACATGTATATGGATTCATATATATATTTCATTTCCTTTTTGTTAGATTGCTCAAGTTGAATTAGATTCAGTGTATTAAACACTCATTTTGATACGACCTGATCACACGGATAAGGAAAACAAATCAGACAGCTATTTATAGATTAGTACATCAGTTTACACGCAAAAAATTGCCTTTCCATGAAAAACAAGTCAAAATTAAAATATTTAAAACGAAATACCCACATATCACAATTTTTTGATAAGGAGATGAAGTTCTAATTTTTTTTAGCATTTACTTTAAAAAAGCGTGAGATGTCTTTAAGTTATATTCATTTATAGAATGAGTTCCAAGGACCCAAGAATCAAACTGTTTGAGTGAGATCCCTTGTGGGATAAGTCGAGTCACGCACATTTTTGTCACAATTGTTTTGTCAGATCTTTGAGATTTTTTTTTTGTAAATTCTTAGGAGTGTTAAACACGTTGGTGGTTATCAAGCTGAATCTTTCAGCACTTATTTCAAGGTGTAATGTTATTGTTCTCTATAAACCTTGTCAACAAAGCATACAAAGTATTACTTTTAATTTATTTCAGCAGCCATGATCTTTTGAGAAATCAATTCTTCATGCACTCTCAACATCTTTTACATATTATGATACATCATACATGTACTGTGTAAGATAACGTTTTGCTGTGTATACGAGGGTTGTCCGTAAAGTTCGTGGACAAGCTAAAAATTTAGCAAAAGTTGTGTCATTGATATTTATTATTGACATATTTCTAATCCTTTACTAAATGTGAATTAAAAAATGTAAAAATTTATTCAATTTCAAATGTTTAATTACAATTATGGGCTCATAATTAGACTTGGAATGGAGACCCGGAGCACTGCAAAATTTCAATTAAAGAAATATTCATCACTTTATAAATTTCATCTGTATTTTATAAAATTCTGGGGAAATCTGAAAGAATTTTACATCATGAGGTTGAGAGAAGATATCACGTAAAACCTGCAAAATTTGAACGTTCAAATTTTCAAAACGGCTGAGCAATCAAAGTTAGAACATATTAAGACAGGATCGGAATTGTTAAAAAAAAAGAGACGTTTTCGGAATAGGTGGATCAGTGAACGGTAATAATATTCTGCGTAGACATCGGAAAAACACCTACAGAGACCAATACATTCTGTAAACAATAGGGAATCATAGTAAAAGAAGTCGTTTACTAGTATTTAAGTGGCATATAATATTTTCGGACCGAATGAACAGTTTACAGAATGACATGCGTGAAGGAAAACTCATTCCGAGATTGCAGTGCTGTAAAAAATGAATTTCGTAACGTGATCATGACTTTGCCGTATTTCCGTAAATAAAATCATCTTTAAACAGACAGTGGTTGGATGATTGCAGAATATATGAGACAGGCATTGTTAAATATTATTTTACGAATAAAACCTGAACATTTTGTGCGTATTTTTATGACTTGTCAAAACAACATAAGCAATTATTGAGTTAAACGCTGACTATGTTGAGAAAAGTTACATGTGCTCGTATCTAGCTTTTGACGTCGGGTAACGTCAAGAATTTTCGTTTTAGTGCTCCGGGTATGAGTGAGTGTCTTTTTTGTATCTGATAAAAATATAACTATTTGTGCTTTGTTTTTGTTGAAAACTTGCACATTTATAAAATGAAACATGAATTTAATGAAAATAATAGTTTCATATATTTTGTCAATGTTTGTCAGTAATTATCAATGTTGTCCACGAACTTTACGGACAGCCCTCTTATATAAATATTATTAAAGTTTCAAGTCTAATATTGTTAGTTTTTAATATGCAAAAAGAAAGACAACTCTGGACTCTTTTCTTGAGAAAATGCAATTAAAACAGATACATAGGTAATGATGAAACATATGGTGATGATGAATGTATTTAAGATCAAAAGCCCGTGAAATGATACAAAACAGAAGGAAGGCAAACACTGTCCTCTAAAATATCAAAGGGACCAGTCACCCCTACCGTGTGCTCCTTGTCATGATCGAAGAAAAAAGCATGACATGTTATCATTTTAGTAAAGAATGACGTATTGTGTCTGGCAGATCAAGTATATCTTTTACAGTGAAAAATGCATTTCTTTATTAAACAGAATATTATTTCCAAATTTTATATAGGATATCAATAACAACATGAATGTTAAACTGTTGATTAGGACGATTATTCAATGATTAGCGAGAGATTGATTTTAACCGTGTTTATTTGTACAGGTTTGGCATGTTGAACATCGAGGCGGCTTTTTTAAATAGCCTTTTTGAAAGCATATACGAGGGGTATTAGAAAAGTTCGCGGACACATTAAATTACAGAAAATCTATTGTGTACTGTGAAGTATGACCTAATACTGAATGAATTCCTATATTTTTTTTATTGGTATGTAAAAAATCAGGTCCATATAATAAAATCTTAAAATTTTACAACTATTTTTACTGTGGGGTTATGGGATTCACGGAGCAATCGCTTGACGTAAGGCGACGTTACAACAAGATTTCAACCCGTTAAGCTTTGTCGCAATTCTATAAATTTTTCATTTCTTCAGATTTTTCGTATATTTTTTTCTACTTTAAAATTGAATATCTATAGCAAGATATGTTAATTTTCTACTATAATGTCTTTTGTACTGATTCGGATATTATTGAGATCTTAGAAAATAAAAAAAAGTCTATGCAGTCAAACGATCAGGCATGGAAACTATGCAAAACCATATAAGCGCAATGCAACGTCCATGCGATAAAAGGGCATTGAAGTATCGATGGAGTTAATAATTCAAAATGTTACTCTTTCCATTCTTATGAAGCTACAACCATTTGAAAACTTGTTCTTTGTATGTGTAGTATATTCCCGGCAACATCTTGAACATTTAATTGTCTTTTTAGATATTTTCCTGTCTGCACCCATAATTTTTACGTAGTGCAGTGCTACATGACGCTCAATTACGTTCCGATTTTTGGCTGTGTTTTTACGCTTTGATCATTTATAAACGACTATATAACAGTCATATACCCTCCAATTTAGTTCAAAATTTCTCCTCGTTACGTTTCCTGCGGGCGTTTGCGGCAGGTAAAATATCATAAATCTCTTGGCACCACAATTGTGCAATTTTTAATTTTAATTAAGAGTCTTTGTGATGTTAACGTACCAAAATGTAGCATTTACCGTGAAGCAAGATTTATCAAAATCAAAATGCCGTATATTTTTCAATAAATACCAGAGAGCACCAAATTCTTGTATATTTATTGGAAAACAGCTCAAGATTATATCTGTAAAATTTGACCGGTTTCGTGGAAATAGAGCGCTCACAATAGAACTTGTCCGTGAACTTTTCTAACACCCCTCGTATTTTATGGAATTTTCATCATACTTATATGTCAGTATATAATGTTACAAAGGTTTAAGCTAGTGTATTTAATGTACATGTAATTACAGCAAAACTCGTTTAGTACGAACACGGATAAAGCGAATTTACGGTTATAGCGAAGTTTTTTTGGATCCCCAGCTATATAAATTTAACGTATTCCTTATATGGATATAACGAATTACGGATATAGCGAAGTAAATTCATAGGTCCCCATGAGTTCGTTATAACCGAGTTTTACTGTATACACAAGTAATGAAAGATGGTGCATTATCCGATACAATATAGTAAATACGAAATACGAAAAAATTGGCAGTAAACGATGAAAGTTTTATGTGTATCCACGCAACCGAAAGGGGGGGGGGGGTAAATGTCAACGTGATCTGAAAACATTTCTCCAAAGTTTATTCGTCCGTCTTTCCTGTCCAAAATTTATCTTATAACACGAATTATGCAAATTTTTTTGTCATTTTTCAGTGTTGATAAAGACCGTCAAGATGAGTCAGAACGCATCAATTCAATTTATAGGTATTATTTAATACATGGACAGGCCCTGCTTCCTTTATCTTCACAAAATTATTAGTTTTGTCTGGGTGGTGGTAAACTTTTAGACTGATTCAGCTTAAAGGTCAGTTTATAAGGATCTTGTTTTTGCGAAAAAAAGTTTTCTTTTTTAAATTCAACAAGAAAATAATTAATTGATTCTGTATATAATTTAATTTAACGTTAAAAAATGATAATGAAAAGCATTTTCTTTTATCAAAGGTGTGGAAAGATATAAAATTTATCCTCATTAATCACCTGCACCGGGCTATTTTCATGACATATTTTAATTTCTACTATTTATCTACGGGTATAAAATAGGTTAAATGTCAAACGTTTATTTTTCATTTATACTGTGACCACGCTCTTGAACAAGTGTAATGAAGCAAATTTATCAAAAAATATTTGGATATAAAAGAGTTTAAAATAAAAAAAAATTCATAGTAGCTTTCTGACACGGAATAGCAATTAGCATTTATTTTTTCAAATGTCACTGATTAACTAAACTGAGACATTCTGTATAATATTAATTCACATGTTTGTTTATTCATATACATACACTTTATTCGGTAAATTCTATTAAATATTAAAAAAAAAAAAAAAAGCATGTTAACTTCGCTACCTACACAATGTAACAATTTATTATGATTTTTGGAAATAAACAATATAAAATATAATTTTTCTTAACTTAAAGTATTAAATTAAATTTAATTTCAGATTCCTTCCACAGATTTCTGCATTGGGCACTTTCCTTACCCGTATTTGTATGTTTATGAATATATTTTACACCATAAAACTTTTGAAAAAAAAACAAAAAAAAAAAAAGAGGCCCATGGGCCACATCGCTCAACTGAATACATCGGCTAAGAAAAAGCACAAATCAGATTAGAATTGAAAAGTTCACTCAGGGGGTTGGGGGGGGGTGAATTTGAATACCACTTGAGAATGCCTAAATATCAATTCTGCGTATAGCTTCTTGAGAAAGTTCTTGAGAAAAGATTTTGATTGATGTTTTTAACATTTTGTTTGTTTATACTACTTTGTAATAATTCGAAGTTGACTTCCCATTGTTTCCCTCCGTACTCCAAAGGGTACTCATGCTACAAATTGAAACCTTCAATACATGAGAATGCCCCTTTAACAAATTTTCCTAGTCTGACCTCAAAATAACTATACCTTTTTTACATGCATAGGCAATCTCTATTGTACAAAAAAGGCTTTGCATAATACTTAAGTATATTTTTTCTTCATTTCTATTTGTTAAAAGTGACATATTGGTCCAATGGGCTGGGTGTAAGGATAATTATTGTTGCATTAAATGTTTCTTATTAGGTCTTTCCAACTTTCTGTGGAAAGACCTCTTGAAATGCTTATGTTTCCTATTATTTGATTTCTCACCCTATCTTTTGAAACCGTAAGACTTTTCGAAAATTTTTTAGTTCATAATACAAGATATTTAAAGTTAATCGGAAAAAAGACACCCTATGTTTAAATTGTGACCCCTTACGCAGTTATTGTCCTTCTACCGTTAAGCTTGTTATCGCCACTCTCCAGAAACCGTGTCTTCAACTAGTTTAGAAGACTTTTCAATCTATTTACTGCAAAAGTTTTCTTTGACCCCTCAATGAGTTACGGCCCATAAAAGTCTATAAATTAAAAAAAAAAATAAAAATTTTCAAAACAAGAAGTAGTAGAGACATGAAACTAACTGCATAAGATTCAGTGACCTTCTAATTAATTTCTAGGTCAAAGGTCAAGGTCATTCCAAATATCAGGTTTTAAATTTCTTTTAATAGCTCTTAGGTCCTTAGACATATACTTTCTATTTTTTGTCGATTTTTTGTTTTCATTTTTTGTCTTTAATATGTACTTTTAAAACTCTTTCAAATACTTCATTCTTGTTCCCTAAGATCAACCCTTTTAAAAGTTATTGCCCCTTGTGCTAAAAACCATGTTATTCTACTCCTGTGAAACCGTAAACCGTAGAGACATGAAACCTTTACTTATGTCTTCAGGGTTCTTTGGAACAACTTCAGTCTATTCAGTACGAAAAGATCTGATGACACATTATATGAGTTTTCGCCCTTTAACTACTTTGCACTTACTATTTAGCCTAATAACTTGAAAAGTGTAAGAATTAAAGGCTTGTGGTCAATTGCCATGTGACCCTTGACCTCTGACCTTTTAACATTTTTACAAGGACAAAGGTCAATGTCATTTCGAAGAATTAAAAAAAATATCTTTCAAGCCTTTTTCTGGTTTCTTTTCAATGAAATTTTATTTTAAAGAGTTAAATATATATATATACAAAAAGAATTCTTAAAAAGGTCGTAGGACCTCTAATTGTTCGAGAAAAATTGGTCAACGACTTGTACTGTAACATACATGTCTCTATAATTAACGATTTACTTAATATTTACTTACTTATACATGTATATCGTGTTAGATATATATATATATATATATATATATATATATATATATATATATATATATATATATATATATATATATATATATATATATATATATATATATATATATATATATGCGTGTCCAGTTTGATATGTACATGTATTTCTATATATATATACGACTTTATTTCGCGATTTACTAGGATAAAACTAGTTCGCGGCGATTTATTTTCGCGATCTTGCCTTTTATGATATGCTGTTAGTAGATAGAGAGACTTTAAGGACTGGTTCGCGGCGAGAAATATTCGCGATGACAAGGCTCTCGCGAACTTCGCGAAAATTTCTCGCACGCTAATAAAAGTTGGTTTACAGTATATATATATATATATATATATATATATATATATATATATATATATATATATATATATATATATATATATATATATATATACAAATTACTAAATTGTTTAAACAAATTAATAATTTGTTATAACAAATTGATAATTTGTTATAACAAATTAAAAAAATATACGACTGCGGCCCTAATACGCTTCCGTAACAAAGTGATATTGGTTACCCCCCCCCTCCTCCTCCTTCAACAAGCATGTTACAGTGTAGTCACACAAAGAAAAGTAAGTGGAAAAAAAAAGAAATTGGATCTCCCCAACAGGTTTTCTAGTTTGGACTACTAGTTTGGACATTTGACAACTTTTTTTTTTTTTTTTTTAATTTTTTCAGACTTGAATTTCTTTTGTAATTAGCCCCCCCACTTTTTAATTAACTTCCGACACCAATGTAATCAATGCACACTTAATTCAGTAATTTAGTTATATTCTTAGAGTAAAATATTTTTTAAAATATCTAAGATTTCAATGCAGCTTAAAATCGCAATAGTTCGTGTAATATTCATTTAAAAAGAATTTTTTTTTATTATTATGTAAGTCCTGAATATTAGTTTACATACTTACACAGTATATACAATTTAGTTCAGAAATTTCTTTATCTATATTTGCTTTTTGCTGACAACACTTCATATATATTATTCTTAAAATGTGTAATATTAGTTTTTGGGAATTGGTGAGAGTTTTAAAGCATCGTGCACGTACGTTTTAATGCTTATTTAGTTATGCACATTAATAACTTATACATTCTAACTTTAAAAAACGGAGTTTTTCAAAATAAAAGGTAGAGTGATTTTTGCCGCATAGTTCATCAAAGAGTTCAAGAAGAAAGCTAGCAATACATAATTATTTTGTTAAGTAGAGGGTGTAAAGAAGGGTGGGTGATCACCCCATTTTGGGATTAGTACAATATATATTTGAAGAATATTGATTTTTTTGTATTTGAGACTCGGCTGTTTTATTCATTTTTGTAATTTTTTTAATCAGAAAATGGTTGCCTTACATACACAACCCTGACTTTCAGCGTTATTTAATTTTTGTAATAAATTAGCCAAAATATAACATAGATCCTCCTCCAAACCGGGGAAACACAGGATAGTTTGTGAAGAATTTTTGAAGCGACCTTTTCATTCAAACGAAACATGGTTTGGTTTTCAACATTGGATAGTTTCCTTTTCCCCTTTTTGTTTGCATGTTTCGTTCCATTTATTTATTTTGTTCATGGTTCTTTGTCACAATATTTCACAGGGTTTTGACAACATATTCCCGCCTCCAAGAAAAACTAGCAACCCATCTCTCTCTCTCTCTCTCTCTCTCTCTCTCTCTCTCTCTCTCTGTGTGTGTTTCTTTGAAGAGGAAAGCGTTTTTTAGTTGTTTTAGATCAAAAGAAGTTGCAGGGATGGCATTTTTTAATCGCTGATATCAAAGATGGTGAGAAGTGTAGCTTCTAGTCCATCCCAGAGTATAACTCTAGTTCTCATTCTCAAGGTTAATTTTTAGGCCAAGGCGGGCTACTGACAGGTAAGTTTGTTACAGGGATTTCACCAACCTTGTTTAAAGTCAGCATTACTTACATACTATGGTTGATATATTGATATTTTTCAAAAATATAACCTATAATTGGATTCATTTGGCCGATCTGTTTTATTCTAATTTTAGGCTATTAATTCTTTATACTTAATTTGACTAGATGCCCATTGGGATGTTCTGCCCACCTGATCAATATACTAGTAAATAGGGTTCATTTTCTCAACATCAGGTTTCCAGGATTTTTGTTTTATGCCCTATTCATAGTTTTGTAGTTTTTCATGGGTGCTATGGATTATAGAAAGTATTGTCAAAAAAAAAGTTGTCATGTTTACAAATAATCAAAATAGTGCACTGATTAAAATGAACATAGACTAGTATACTCGAAATAATAGGTTTATTTCTATTATTCTTGAAAAGGGAAAAATTGAAACCGAAATATAAATGTACAGATACTGATAAACTCCATAAAACCAGTTCCAAGTTCAAACAATGTTCAAATTTCAGGTGGGGTCAATATTCAACAGGGCCACTTTTCAACTTGTTGAGGTCATAGGAGAAACATGTAAGAAAAACAAATATCAAGCTGTTGAAAAATAAACATTGTACAGTGGATTTTACTTTGTTTGCTTTAGATATATATCTTCACAGTAAGTACATCAATTGAAAAAGAATGCACAACACATCTTCAAAAAAAAAATTGATATTGAAATTTGGTAAGATTAGTATTTCATGCAATTTTGATAAAGTCCACAATTCTACTTGATATATACATAATTATATTTTATTTCCTCACATCTGGAGCCATTTGATCAGAGTGACAGTAGAACTATCTTCCCTTCCCGACCATTAATGTGTCCTCTTCATCTAAACAGTTAAACAGAGCACAAGGTTTTTTTTCGGAAATTGATCTGGTATGAAAAGGAGTGTCAGGAAATTACCATTTATTTCCCAGCAGTAGTTGCTGTTACAGTAAAACCTTCTTAACATTGGTACATGTAGCTATTACACAAGATATGTCCCAGTTTTTCTGCACAGACTCCATTAGGATTGAATTCAGACTGAGACTGGTGTCCTAGGTAAGAGAACCGCTGCTGTCCGGATCTGTTCGCCACCACCATATGATGGGCAGTATAGTCTGCTCCTGTTTTATATTGTTTTATGGACTTCTGATAGCTATCTCCATATTTGTCATGAGAGATGTCACTCTGTGTTGAAGGTTACTCTTGTAAATGTTGAATCCTTCCTCAACCCACTGGATCGCCTTCAGTTTCTTTTCTTACTTATTGATCTTGAATTCTTTATTTTTATGCATCTCCACAAGTACATGTATGACTCAATTAATATGGAAGGAGTAAATGGTCCCTGATCCTCACTCCTTCGATGGGATTATTCTATTGGTGGTCAATTTACTAGTTACCTGGCAAAGTTTTTTTTCCCTTTTTTTCTAGTTTCTTTTCCACATTTCCCATCCTTGACAAATAGGATAAAGTCTCCTCACTTGTTACTGGCTTGGATATTTACCGCAGTCAAAAGAGATAAATGGTATGCCAGTGCATAGATATCAACTTTTTTTCTGGATTCACATGTAATATAATGGAGCTTGAATATAGAGTGACTTTGTTCTGTTGTTTTCTTCTTTCTTCCTACTCATAATTGGAAACATATGACATACATTTATTGCTTCTTCTTGTCGACAGAAATTCAGATTTTCACTTCCCATTTAATTTCCAAAACTGTTTTTTTTCTATATTCCTTTTATTAGCTCACCTGAGCCGAAAGCTCAAGTGAGCTTTTCTGATCACATTTTGTCCGTCGTCCGTCCGTCCGTCCGTCCGTCTGTCTGTCTGTCTGTCTGTCTGTCTGTCTGTCTGTCTGTCCGTCCGTCTGTCTGTCCGTCTGTAAACTTGTCACATTTTCAACTTCTTCTCAAGAACCACTGGGCCAGTTTTAACCAAACTTTATACAAAGCATCCTTATATAAAGGGAAATTTAAATTGTGGAAATGAAGGGCCAAGTCCCCTCACAAGGGGAGATAATCAAGAAAAGACAAAAATAGGTGGGGTCATTAAAAAAA